>NC_056735.1:945150751-945350751 GCF_019279795.1 Protopterus annectens
TTCGTGTAGTGATATGTTCCTGTGACTTTAAAACACAGCGTCCCAGGTTCAAGATCTCGTAGGGTTGATTATTTTGTTTCTGGGCAGAGCAAGGTCTGATGGATATTGAGTGATTAAAGCACTTTTAAGCAGTTGTAAGTGGGTTTGTGCAACACTAAGTGATGCCAGGCTACGGTTAATCCATTTTAGCTTCACTTCCCACTGCTTATTCCCACTTTCCCCATGCTAATTTCTTTAAAAGAAAAGAAAAAGGGTGATAGGAAAGTGGTGAAAAAGGGACACGCAGCGGGAAGTACAGTATGCAAGGTAGCTAGGGATGTGTAGGATGAGTTTAGGAAAGGTCCATATCTGTCCATTTCTTCTACAGTAACAGCTGTGAATTTCTATAGAATTTGGAGGTGAATTTGGACACTCAAACCCCTGAGAGAGGGGTTAGGACATCAGTAATGTGTTGTCAAGCCAATTGGAACATGTGTCCAGTGGACATGTGCAAAATGGACAGCTATGTATGAGGCATAATTTATTTCTTTTTTGGGAACAGATGTCCTTTTTTCTAAGGCAACAGTCGGATGCTGGTTGAGATAGTAGGTATATTTGGGGAGGTTAGCTGGGTAGGAAGACAGACAAATCAGACAAGACAGCAGACAGGGGCAGTATATGACACATGTAGGGAGTAAACACCTTGGACATGGAGGTTGGTTTGGAATCAGATGCCCATGAGCCCCCAGATGGTTACAGTGGGATTGAGGTCCCCACCCATGGGCAGTCACCACTGCACCTTCACGGCCCCAAAGGTGGCTGTGCTATGGGCTGGACTGGATGGGCAGGCTGACCCTCAAGATGCACCAGGCGGCCCTCAATCTTGTGCAGCTGTCTAACAAACTCCTTTTGGATGGCGCTACACACCAAACCCGGACCTGGCTATGGGTGACAGTTTCCTGTTTGAGCCCACTCCCAGGAAGGGGGAAAGGCCCCATCCCCTGAGGTGATTCCACCCAAAAGTGGTGCAGGACCAGTAGACAAGGAGGTCCCGGGTTGGGTCCAGACATGCTGGGGCCTGGTGCCATGGCCAGGTGAGGCAGGATATGTGGATCCACCGGGATCTGCCTTCCCAGACTTGTTATGGTGTTGAGGTTTTTACAAAATATGTTGGTAAGTCATGAACAACACATTTCAAGATTAGTTATAACAGCATGCATGGGTGTTCCAATTGACTCCATAAAACAGATTTGAAACAGTTGCATAGCAAACAGAACACATGCATATATGGAACCACAGTAGGCATAATAACAGCATGCAAGTTACATTGATAGCAACAGGCCACCAATGATAGTATTTGAACTGGGAACATTAATAATCAAATGATTCAATATTTGTAGAACAACAGGACACATGTCCCAGACATAGTTTTGGAAAAAAACATACCAATTGATTATGTGTATGAATTATTGGTGCAGATAGGGTGGGAGAGAGAGAGAGAGATGTCAATTAACAACTGTATAGGCTTCGATTGTTCACAACTGTACTGATCATTACTCTACTCATTACTCTCCAGCTCTGACCTCACTTTACATCGGGCAGTGGAATGTTTGCACACCGTGTATTACTAAAACCTTCTTAAAGCTAATACATACATTTCCTTACCTGGCAGACCTTTGGAGGAAATATCTGTTAACAATACTTGTTTCTACACAAATTCACATATTCAAGGTTGCATATGTGACACTGACAAGGGTGATGGATCTGAAGAAGCGTGCTTTATGTACGCGAAAGCGCTTGTCCTCCATTAAATATTTCCATTTATTGTGGTGGTCTGTCTCCAGTGTTTCTACTTTGCATTTCTACACTTCGTTTTTTGGAGCAGACCTTTAGGGAACAGCGTTACTGTGTTTTCACTACTTACACTGACAAGGGTGCCCTGCACTCATGTTGTGTGTGTGTGTGTGCATGTGTGTGTGTGTGTGTGTGTGTGTGTGTGTGTGTGTGTGTGTGTGTGTGTGTGTGTGTGTGTGTGTGTGTGTATGTGCTATTGCCATACTCTGCCTAGATTTCTATCTCTCACCCTGGGTATTGGCAGCAGTGACAACTAGCCATGACAGTGTGACACTTGAGGGACATTTATCGCAAGAAACTACTTGGCATATGTACTTATCTTGCTGTCTTTTGCAGCCTTGGGGTTTGACAGTGGAAGTGTTGTACACAGTGTATTAGTACAGCCTTCTTACAGCTAATCAAAACATTTCCTTACCTGGCAGATATGTGGAGGAAATTTCTGTTAACACTACCTGACTGTTTCTACACATATTTACATATTCTTGTGTAAAATTATGCATACAGCTTACTACCACACCAGGGATTCAAATCCTGCCTGTTTGTGCAAAAAGGTACAACAAGATTGTGTTTCCTCACAATGAGCTATAGTAAAACTGCTCTTTTGTGCTTGACTGTTTTCTGTCTAATACTCTCTTGGTTGGACAATCTGACCTTGTAATTCTGACATTCATGCATGGCAGATAGTTCTTGTACTGTGTATTAATATTTTGACATATTACAATCTGGAAAGCAATGGTTAACACAACTCACTGCTATAGGGGATACAGTATAACAGTTTACACATTACTGTTCAGGGATCAGATCTTGGTTCATGGATCATTTCATATAGTTGATCTCCTGTTTTACAGCTCCACAATCTTTGTCAGATGAGCCTCAATTAATTAATGCTGTCACAGCCAAAGCTGCTGTGCAGAACCTGTACGCATTTAGATTCATACCACCACATACCAAAGTAAGCACAACACTCTGGGTTTTATAGTTTTATTGAAGGGTACTGGCACTTTTATTGATAGATATCCTGTACATCACTATTACTCTGCTAACGTCTCATTTATTCATTACACACAGTATACATTTTAACCTACTGGAAGTTGACATTCTACTCCTTTCTATTTATTTGCCCTGAATACTGCAAGCTAGATTTGTACCTGCTGGCATGGGTGCCTATGTTCGCAGCCCTCTCATCTGCAGCTGTACAGGAAATAAAGAAACACTTATGCATACCTATCAATCACATACACAGGTTGAACTTTGGTAAACATTAATTGATACTGATACTTACACACTTCTGGGACATTTTGTGCCAGTCTGTCTTGGGTCGACTGGTCCAAGAGCACTCTCATCCAATGCTTGAGGTCAGCGAATTGGTGCTAGACCTGCTCGCCAGTTTGAGGGATGCCAGTAGCTGGTGAGATCACATGTGAGATGGTCCCAGGCCTCCGCTTTGTATTTGGAGTCCTGGTACTGGCCTTACAGCAGTCTTTCCTCATGGTCTTTCAATTAGAGTCAAACCAAGATACTGGACTCCTGAATGCTCCAGCATTGCACCCGAAAGTGCAGTCCTTCTTCTACGCCAGCCATAGTGCCTGCAAAGATGAGCTGCAACTGGTTATGGCTGTATTCCCATCTACAAGGTTTAAATAGAGATATAGTCCCACTCTTGGACCATTTTAAATATGCTGAGCTAAGATAAGTGATGCTCAAACCCACTTCGCTAAGGTTGGCAGTGCTTAAAGGGTGAGATGTTGAGCACTGCTTACCAATGCACAAATCCACTTAGCTGGGCTACTTATTGCATACCAGTTACAGTTAAGCAATGCTTACACCAGCTTAGTATAGCTGAGCACTACTTATCATTGCTCAGATTTCATTTTATAGAGTATCAGGATTGCAGGATTGATTCATCATTACTGACATATGATAATTTTATGTTTGCCTTCCATGACATCCCCCTATGTGCTTTCATTACATTATATTCTTGTGTGACTATACTGTATGGGGCACTTGTGTTTATATGGGGGTTTCACATCTTTTCTAGACTGACAACTCACTTTTGGACCTGCTACACTACCCTGGTTGACAAAAAAAAGTTGCTACATAATTTAAGTTTACAAAAATAATTTTAACACTACTTTCCCACATAAAAATAATCTGCCTGTCTTGCTACTTGAACCATGAACACCTGCATATACAGCCTGAACTCTAACCACTACACTACCTCAGCTTGAAAACATCACCTGTATATTTGCATTTATCTCCTATGGGATTTTTAAGCTATGGTAAGCAGACGGCCATAACGTGCATACCCACTTCGCTACACTTAAACATTCCTTAGCCTAGAAAAAAATTATATTATATTATTATATTATTATGTTATATAAGTGAATCTTGTAGTGTTCTGACAACTCATTGAGGATTGCAATCATGAAATAATGACATTCATTTGGGTTTCAGGCTTCTAACCTTCAGTGAGTCCTGCTAATACATATCCTGTTTTCTATCAACGTTCTAAATGTGTGATGGCAATTTTTCAGATGTGTCTCTATTTTATTGTTTTTCCCCCCATTATTTGAGCCTTTGTCCACATGCACTGCTGTCAGGGAATATTGGCATGCATTTGCTTTCAGACTTCTACCCTTCGGTAATTCATGCTAATGCATGACCTGTTTTCTATCAGCTATCTACATTTACTGGGCAATATGCATGTTTTGTCCCTTTTGAGGGATTTATTCCCCATTATTTGTGCGTTTACACACATTTCCTGCTTTAGCAAGTTGCAGAAGTGTCATATGGCACGTTGGCAATGCAGGGGGTGTATCACAGAACCTGTCACACATCCACTGCATTGCTTTCTTAATGCCATTGTTTATTTCTGTGTCCACAGACACTGAAATACTGGCATAATATTAGAGTAAATCTCTAATATTAGGCCAGATCAATTTAGAAAGAGCCGTATGGCACTTTGAGTGCAGGGGGTGTGTTCAGTGTCTGTGCACTACTTGTACACACCCCCTGCATTCATTCACGGTTCTTGTCCAAATAGGTAGAACAGCAGCATGCCTTCATGAATATGCAAGGCACACTGCTGTGCTATAAGGACAAGAAGGCAATTGGGTAGTTTTTCCTAAGCAATTAATTTATGTGTTGAATTGTTTGTTCTCAAATTTATGGTAGAGATTTCTTTATCACATAATGATTTGGCTAAATAAAAAAAAATCATTATTAAATGAAAGAGAGGATTCAGTTTAAGGCATACATTTCCTAATTCCTTAAATATCTTCTTTCTAAAGAGACAGACCCACATTTACAAATAAACATTCAATAGTACATCATTTAATCCAAATAAACAAAAAAAAAAAAAAACATAAAAGTGTGTGTGTGTGTGTGTGTGTGTGTGTGTGTGTGTGTGTGTGTGTGTGTGTGTGTGTGTGTGTGTGTATGTGTATATATATATATATATATATATATATATATATATATGTTTACTTTCATAATGTCGATCACGTATAATCAACCAGCCATATCACCGAACCATTTTTGTGAAACCAGAACCGTGAAAACTTTCAAATGTCAAAAAAACTTAGAATTTCGACATTTCCAACCACGCCACACTTACACACCAGTGCTAACATGGATCAAAAAGGGGGCAAGATTTTGCTGTTTGGAAATTCGTGTGTTCGACGTTTTGTAAGGTCGCAGTTCAGTATTGGCGGAAGTGGGGTTGACAATAATGTGATCTGCATTATGAAGGTAAACATATATATATATATATATATATATATATATATATATATATATATATATATTACATTCTGCATTTTATTTTGTACATTTCTTTTTCTTAACTGCATTTTCTTTATTGTAGAATGTTGCATCAGCAGTTTTGTGGATATTTTCTCTTTAATTTAAGGAGGGGTTTAGCACTTGTTTCGCATCTTTTTTATACATAAAAGGATTTCCTTTTTACTGTTCTTGGTTCTGATGATGTCAAGTCTGTGACAAAAACACTTAACCAACAGTCTTTTCTTGTGCTACAGTGAATAAACTGTTTTGGATTGCACTTTGGACTATTCCATGTTCATTTTTTATTATAAAGACTTACTCCAAGTAACCAAAGTATCCATTACAGCAGGAAACTCTACTCTAACTCTGTTGCTGAAAATTGAAATACCCTTCCACATATTATTAGATCCATAAGCATCTTAATCATTTCAAAAAATCTTTCAAAAGACCCTTACTTGAATCCTGGCTTTGCACATATAACACTCCAGGTTAATTATTAACTTAGCATTACTTATACAATTTGGCTGTATGTACTAACTCTGTTAACATATCCCTTCTAACAACACTACTTCTCTATAAGTAGTTGCATTCCTAGCTACAGCTCTCACCACGGGAGTATTACTAACTATGCACTACTTTGCCAAAGTGATTCTCCCTGCTTAATTTCCGAACTAATGTTATGTTCCACCACATATATAAATTCAACCATATATTTGTCTTTATTCAAGTGTTTACAGTCTTGTTCTATTTGATACTATGTATATATTTTTGTTTTTAATATTTTTATCATGTAAATGTGTTAACACTCATTTTTTTGTCAATTTTGTTTATAATTTCTGTTACTTGTTGTGATGATGTGTATGTAAGCTTAGACTGGAGTTTTTCTGCCCAGGCATCCGCTGAAAATGGGCACTGTCCCAGTCAGACCATCTCGGTAAACAAATGCAAGACAAATAAATAAATAAATATTAGGAACATGCTTGCAAGCATTTTGTAAGAAACTATACAATGGGACAAGAGAGTGAGTAATCAGAAGTCTAGGATAAATAGGCAGTATCTATGAGATGGGCAGATATTTGGAAAAGAAGAAAAAATGTTATTTTGACAAATAAATACTGTGAGTCAGTTTCTTGCAGCTATTGGGGAATTGAAGATAGGGAGGTTAATAGATGGTTACATGTACAAATGACTTCTCTAAGACAGTCAAATTTCAGCTAGAAGGAAGTACATGTGGTGTTCTGCCAAAGAATAACAGGGTATGGAGGACTCCACAAATTTCAGGCCAATATCATTAATAAATATTGCTGCTAAGATCTACAGCAGCATATAATCAAAGGATCATAGTAAGTTACTAGGTTAATGGCCTTAGGACCCTTACAAGCCTAGTCAAGTTCTGCCCTTGTTTTCACGATCAGCACCTATTGCTTCTGTCCAAGAGAGACACAGGTGGAACACCAGGGTGGAATTTACATTTACCCTTCCAGTCATCCAGATTGCACTTGAAGAGGGCCAAAGATATACTGTGATTGACATGAATTGGGATCCTGCTCCACAGGTATAATAACCTCTGGGAGACAAACCTATCCTTCCAGCAGGTTCAAAAGATTTCTTTTCACTTGACAAGCAGTTTGCACTTGAAAACAACCATCAGAAGATAGTGATCATCCCCACTGGAGATGGGAATGACTTAAATGTAGGCTTTCCTGTGGTAAAAGAGGGAAGAGTAAAATATCTAGGCTTGACAGTATATCTTACTAGGGATGATACAACATCAAGGAACTGGAAGAGCTGTAGAATAAAATGAGAAGCATGTTAGATTGAATCCGTAGAGCAAAAATTGGTTTGATAAGTGTCAGTGTAATAAAAATGATGATCTCTCCCCATATCACTTGAACCGTGAGGTATACCAGATAGGCCAAGGAAGATAAGACACAAAAAGTTGCAAGAGCTTTAGAAGAGATATGTTTGTGTGTATGCACGTGTGGGGCATTTTATGAAAAATAGATTAACAGCTAAGAAGGATGAGGGTGGATGAGATGGTACACATAGTTTGGTATATAACAGTGATTAATTTAGTTGATTTACACTGAGTGTCTGTGAGGTCACTCCAAGATAAATTTGAGAGGAAAGAGCACATAATGTAATGGTAGCATTAAGCTAGAACAAGTAATGTAAAAGTAGGAAGTGAGCAGAAAGAAGGAATGTTGCATACGTTGTGTGCCTTTAGGTGGCCTGGGGGACCACTCTGGGACAGATAATCTAGTAAGAGGAAGGAAGATGTTACATTATGAATAAACTGAAAGAAATGGAACATTCAGAGGAAGAAGAAGTTTGCTGTTTTGGTGGGTGAGTTGACTAGGCCTACATTCTTCTCACGGATACTGAAAGTTGTAAACCATTGGCCTATTGCTAAACTAATTTGGAAAGAAAGATAGATGAATATGAATATAGTGATAAGAGAATGGAGTTGAGATATGAAGAACTGAAACAGTTAAACTGTGCAGAAACAGATCATGGTCAAATGGGGCCCTAGGCAGAGTAATGGACCTGTGACCCCCCCGACAACCATTCCAGTGTCCCATTACTTAGCTGTCTCTCACCAGTTACCATGAATACTGTTCATACCTGTCAGTGTACATAGTATTTTCTTCTTTACTTTTGCATTGCTTACAGACATTTGATTTAAAACATTTTTCAAATGTTATAGCACAGACACTGATGGCTTTTTGCTAATGAAAACAAAACAAAATAATCTCACGTTGAAAACAGACTTATCATGAGCAACAGTAAACTTCTCTTCCCTTGAAACTCACATTCATTGAAAATGCATCTAGCCAACGGAGGATTAGGTATATATTTACATCCACAGACATCTCCCCAAACCCAGTAATTATAATTACATTGTTGATTACATCTTTCCCAGATGCCAGTGTCAAAAAAATTAACAATAATAATGACCAATGTGACATATTTCAAATTTGTTTCACACAAACACACAGTAGCCACAGCATTCCAGCTTAAATCTCATGCATGCATGTGCACGCACACACACACACACACACACACACACACACACACACACACACACACACACACACACACACACACGGGCTAAAAAGTCAGATTGACCGCTTAAAAATGATCAGATAAGAGCATAATGTACTTTCATCCACAGAGACCCCTCCACCTCCACCAGCAGTTATAACTACTTTCTTGACTGTGTACACTCATTGTTATCAATATTACATGGATTTTATTAGTAGGTTTGGATGAGCTAAATGAAATGGTATAAAGAGCACTAGCATCATACCATAAGATCAAGCATTGTGCAGTACATTTTAAATAGAAGAGTATTTGTTAGACCATAAGAAATATCAACCGACTAATAACTGTGATAAGTCAATATATACAATCTCTGCAGAAGTAAAAGTTATCTGAATAATACCACATTAAATAGTACTATTACTAATGCTGAAGTTGCAGTTTGCAAACAACTTTGCATATGTGTTTCATAAATCAAGGGCAGCAGTGTCTGCATTTAAGAATAAATTGCCTGTGTTGCATTAAAAATACTGTGACGGTGATATTGACCAGACATTTCCTGAACTAGATCAGCTATGCAATAGGAACTGTCTGGCAAACAGTGACAACAGGCTAATGGTTACAAGGCATGCAGCTTTGGAGATCATTAAGGAGCCTAGCACAAATTCCCAATTGCTTCAAAGCATTGCCTGGTTAAATGACTTGCTCCATGTCACACAGGAGGTAAACAAAAGTGGAAAGATTTAAATCCTACACCCTTGTTACAGGGAGCAGCTCATTAACAAGTCAGACCTTTAATCCTCTGTGCTAACTGCCAGACAAAGTTTTTAACTAAATGTAGAAATCCTTTACAAGTTGATATAGTACAGAAGGCTGTACCACAATAATATGCAAGAGTGACTACATAAGGGATGCTAAATACCAGATATAGGTTCATACTAATAACGGCTCTTACAAGCCATTTTAAGCCTAGCCAATTATTTCTTGTGAGATTCAAACCCTGCACCTTGTGTTTGTAAGGCAAACACCTTAACCATTAGGCCACTCTCAACCTTGGCTTGGCTAGTAATAATGCAGACTATATGCCCTGACAAATGTAAAACCCTTTGCATTTGGTGACTGTAAAGAAGGTACTGCAAAAATATATTACTAAAATATAAAGTGTGGACTATATTTCACAATCCAGGCCTATTAATGAATTATTTCAATCCTTTTTACAGTGAATAAAGCAAAATAATTACAGACAAAATAAGTGCTGCAGAAGCAGCTTTTGTTCAACAACCCACAAGTCATACAGAATTCAAAAATATTACTGCATATACTGTTATTTGGGAGGATTATATGCTTGAAGAACACATATCACATTTGTGAACTGCCTAGGTCTTCTCTGGCAGATTACTCTAAATCACTTAAAAGGGCGCCATTACATGTTTTACATCAGCATGTATGGGTCGGGTAGTTGCATTAAGACTCTTACCCCCCTTACCTAAGGTACAGGGTTTGACTAAGTGGGGCATTACAAACACACACACAGTCAACTCCTGCCAGTAAACCAAAGTGCTCCACTACACATCCAGAGAGATGGTCGAATGAAGGTAGGCTGGGGAAAAGAATGCTCAGAAAGAGTAAAAGATATGGGAAACAGTGTGAATGTGATTTGAACCATGTAAAAAAGGCCAGTTGATGATTAGTTATCAAGTGCTTTGGATATGACCCAGGTGGAACATCACAGAAGCTAAATGACTGAGGTGCAGATTTTGCTTCTTGCTGACCCTTTGGACAGGAAGATGGGAAATAAATTTATATGTGATGAGATTGTTGAGAGGTTTTCTAGCTTTTATATACTTTCGGGGAAGATGTGTCAAAGGTGTGTTTTTATTTTATTTTATTTTACATATTTCTCTGTCCTCGCTTCTGTATTATCCAGAGATCCATGGACATTTTACTGCCTTTGATTTTCTTCATGTTCATTCTCACATAAGAGAAACAGTTTAAAGTGTTCTAGGTGACATCTTCATTTTATGGAACGGAAGCTTTAATTCTCTGTTTCTCTATTAAGAGATAGCCAAATAGTGCTTTTACTAAATATTCTTATTAACAACGCTGAGACATTTTCCACCAGTGAAACCCTCCCTCCCACTGAATTCTTCTCATTCACCCAGGCCGCTGCTTAATCCAGTCTATTAATATTGTTTTTTGTATGCATATGGGTGTGTGTGTGCATGTGTTTGTGGACTTTAACAAGTTGTACCGTAGACATTGTTTACATTAGACATACTACTAATGTGGCAGGCTGGGCACAAGTTTAACAAGTTCACTTGCCATGCCTCTCAACTGTCCAGATTTTTGCTTCATATTTCTGATCTGTTCCTCATAAAATGTGTGGTTTTCTGGATTTTTGTGGCAAATCACCGAAGACTAAATTCACTAAATAATTACAAGAATTTGAGTTTCAGACTTCATATCCTTCATAAAATGCATGATAACACAAGGTGCTTTATTCCAGCAACTTACTGAGTTTATAAGAGCAATATTTAGTATTTGTCACTAGTTTGGGGGCTTTGTCTCCCCTCCCCCTATTATTTTTGATTTTGTCCGATTTTTTTTTTGTGCTAAGACATTGAGAACTATGCTCACTACTTGTAATGAAATAATACTTCTGAGGCTATATCTGGTAAGAAAGAGTATAATTTATTTGCCAGTATCTGGAAAAGAGATATGCATATAGCTACACCTGGAAAAACATTAAACTAACAAAGAATACAAAGTTATTTTTTGAATGGGAGTCTCAATTTCAGAACTTTTGTCCAACAGTAGCCATTAGAAGCTCATATTAAGAAGCTGCATGAATACTGTATGAAGCAATATGTATTTTATTTGCTGGCATGCTGTGCCCATTAGTTACTTGACATTTGCTAAAAATGCAGTTGTATTACTGTGATGTTGTTCTATGAATAGGACAAATGCAAGTAACCTATTATGATAAATCACTAGAGGTATCTAATTTTCATAACCATATGCATAAGACTTTGTCAAGGTGTCAGTCATATCATACACTTATTCTAAGGGGTCAGGGTTCAATTTAAAAAGCAGGGTGATCACATATTTTTGTGATACTTTTTTTTTGTCATTTTTCCTCCAACATGCTATGCCAGGCAGCTATGTTTTTATCATCTATCTGATTCTCTATCATCAGATTTGCATATGCTTTGAATGTCCCTCATTGATTGATTGATGGACTTAGTCATCAGAAAGAAGTGCTGCTGCATACTGCAGGAGGAACAGTCCCGTGAAATATCAGAAACCGACTGTAAGAGCAATGCTCAAACTATTTACTTTACTAAAGCAGCATGGGGCAATTATTTTTGTATAGAGTTTGTGACATTAATTATTACTGCTGAAACTTGTGTTCAAGTCAGCTGCATAAATTCTTCCTGAAGAGTTCTACACCTTGTCACAACTGTGATATGACCATATACATTAGCACAGTAGTGTAGCTAGGGTGGAGTAAGTAGGGCAACTACTCCAGGTGCAAATTGTTGGAGAGCATGATCAGCCAGTTTCAATTGCTGTTTAATGCTTTCAGGTTTTTAAATACCAGTATTGCATTTTGGGTGAAAATTGAGCACTGTAGAGCTCCCTGTGTGGTCTAACCTGTAGCAAGCAGGCTGCTAAAGCTTAAAAGTTAAAAAAAAAAGAAAAAAAAAACTTTCTCTAATTGATACCTAAGTGCTTTGGCACTCTTTGTGGGGTATAAACTGCAACAACTGCCTGCTACATTTTAAACGAGAAAATATTTTTTTAAACTAATACCTGAGTGCAGTAGCATTCTGGTATTATCACATTTGTAGCGAGCAGTTTGCTACAGTTTAAAAGAAATAAATATTCTTTTTTTTTTTTTAAGTAAAGTAACAGGAATGTGGATTGGGGGTAGAGTGCAGTAGCAGGACCTACTGGGCTGGGGCACATGTGTGTGTGTTGGGGGGAGGTTGTGTAGCTGGCCAGCTGACTGTTGTACCAGTAGAAGGTGCAAACATTTTTTCTTTGCTCTTCACTTGAAGAGCCTTAAGGAATCAGAAGAGAGGAAGCACGGATTAGGTACTGTCGGCAGGACTGGCACAGGGTGGTTGTTGAGCCAGCTATGCTTTTGCATTAGCATCATTTCAGATCCATAAAAAAAGGGCTAATTCCAAATAAGTTTACTCTTGTAGGAGTAAAAGGTGACCACCAATGAAAAAGAAAAAGGCTGTATCAAGTTAAAATATTTGGTAATGTTGCTATAATAATGTGTGATATGTCAGTGCAGCTGATCTCTAATGTAATATGTTTCCAAGCATTTGATGTTAATTCATTTAATCTAAATACAGACTTTATTCATTTGGTCTAAGCTCATTTGGTCTAAATGAATTTGCTGTAATTTTGTTTTTTAAGTATTACATCAATGCTTAATGCACAGAGTAATGCATTCTTGACCATGTGCATTTAGTTTTGTAATATTTATGCAAATGAATGTTGGGTTAAATTCACTCACATAGCTACAGGTAAGCTGAAGTGTGAGTGTTCATTGCAAGATCTCACATAGTGAGTTCTGGGAGTATGCTGTATTCCCCACTGTTGAATAATCTTGAAATTGGAATATATTAATTAGAAGGGGGTATGGAGTGTGGGGTGCAGCAAAAACACTGTTTTCGTTTCTTTTTTTTCCTTTTTTTATGTTTTGAGTTTTAGATGAAATGGTTTTAGATGCATTGAATTAAAACTAAGTAATTTTAGATGTATCATTATATACCCATGTAATATTACATTGTTTGACATACTACTATGAGCACATTCACATGGATTTGTTTCAAATCGAGCACAACTTTTTTTTGGGTTGCCATGTCCTTCCTTGATGCTAACCTCTACTGTTAACATACTTCCTTAATCCTCAGAGTGTGGGGTAAATAGAGCACATCTTAATTTGAATGAATAAAGGCTTTAAAGGGTTCTTGCCACCCCTATAGTGCCTTTTTAGGCAAGGTTCAAATGACAAATTCACCACCATAACAAGAACAGGCAAGCAAAAACTGAGGGTGATGCTACTCAATGCTAGAAGTCTAAATCTCATAATGCACTCACTCGAGGCACTCCTTAAAATGGAGAACATCGATATCTGTGCAGTGACTGAGACCTGGTTTAAGGCTCCAGAGAGCACCCCTGCACTACCACGCTATAACTCATACCACACTTTTTGGCCATGTAACCTGGACCAGAACACCAAAGGCGGAGGTGTGTCTATATTCATTAAGGATATTCACACCTCCAGGCTAGTTGCTCAGCATAATGCAGCCGAGGTTAACCAAGTGCAACTAACTCTGGGCAAAACTGTAATCCAAATTCTAGCTTGCTACAGATCACCCACCATGCCCCAGGATTCCCACTCCTCTTTTCTTGATGCACTGGAAAATATTAGGGTTCAACCAAACACCCTAATAATGGGCGATTTCAACTACCCCACCATTAACTGGGAAAACTACTCATGTACCAACTCCTTCACTAAACACTTTCTGGAATTCATAAACTCCAATGCCCTGGATCAACTTATCCACACCCCCACCAGGGGCAACAATATCCTAGATCTAGTCATTACCAATATGAATGACCAGTGTTCCACACCTGATGTCAACGCCTCATTGTTCCGATCATAAGCTAATTACCCTAGATATCCACATCCTGCCTCCACCTCCCATTAAGGAAACCATGGTAAAAAATTTCTCCAAACCAAATTCATGCTTCTTAAGACAAAAGTGGTGAACTTCATGACACCCATGCAGATGGACAATACAGTTACGACTACTGAATCCTACACAATTGCACTTTATAAGCACTTACATGAGTGCATGGATTGTGCTATCCCAAACAGTACCAAGACGCTATCCTCCAAAAAAAGGAAGCCAATCTGGTGGTCCCCTGCCATAAACAAACTGTACAACAGAAGGAAGAAACTCTTGCAAAAGAGAGTAAAATCCCATGAGTGGAGGAGCTCCCTAGTCAGCTTCAGTAAGAAGCTGCGATCCCTGATAAAATCTTCCAAAGCTAGTTATGAAAACAAAATCGCCACTGATTCTAAAGACAACCACAAAGCATTCTATAGCTATGTCAAGAATCTCAGTGGCAACACTCAGATCTGCTCTGAGTTACAGCACAATGGCACTAAATATACAGATATTGCCAACATCCTGGCAGATAGGGTCAGTGCTAACTTTACCCCCCTCTCACCCCATAAAGAGCCCATCTCTATACTGGAAGAATGCAAAGTTCCTGTAATCACGGCTGCACAGGTAAAAAACACACTCTCCAAAGCCAAGAACACAGCATCCATGGGACCAGACAACATCCCAGGCTGCATTCTACATGAACTACAGAACAAACTGGCACCCCACCTAAGTACCATGTTCAATCATAGCCTCACCTCAGGCTTTGTGCCTGCTGAATGGTGCACAGCAATGGTTATCCCACTCCACAAGGGGGGAGCCACCACAGACCCCAGGAACTACCGCCCCATTAGCCTGATGAGCCTGGTCTGCAAGGCCATGGAATGTATCATCATGGAACTTATAAACAAAGACATTGGTAATTTCCAAACTCTGGATCCCACCCAGTTCAGGTTTGTAAAAAGCAGATCATGTCTACTAAACCTGATAGACTTCTTTGATGCAGTCACCAAAGCCGTAGACAAGGATAAGGTGGTTCACACAGCCTATCTAGATCTTGCCAAGGCTTTTGACACTATCCTCCACTCTGGAATTATAGATAAACTCACTAAACTAAGTATAAATCCCTATGTCACAAGATGGGTTGCCGACTGGCTCACTGACAGAACCCACACTGTGAAAGTAGCAGACTCCAAATCCGACTTCAGACCAGTGACAAGTGGAGTACCACAGGGTTCAGTCCTGGGTCCTCTTCTGTTTGGTATCCACTTCTCTGAAGTACAGGCTAACACAGAAGTCTTTGGCTAATGAAGTTCGCAGATGACTGCAAACTAGGAGCCATAATCAAAACTCCTAACGATGTGGACATCCTACAAAAGGGCCTCACTGAGACAGATGCCTGGTGTCAAAGCCATGGCCTCAAGCTCAATGCCAAAAAGTGCATTGCCATCCCCTTTGGTAAAAACTCTGTACCCATGAACTACAACATAGGTGGTAGTATACTTAACACCGAAAGTGTGATAAGAGACCTTGGGACACAGGTGGTCAGTAGTCTCTCCTTTGATAATCACATCACCACAGTAGTCAGGAAATCCTTCTATGTGGCACACCTCATCACAAAAGGTTTTTCATCCAGAAAAAAAGAGGTCATTGTTCCCCTCTACTCATCACTCATTAGACCCATTATAGAGTACAACGCCCCTTTTGGTATGCACCTCACAAGACATCTACAACAACTGGAAAGGCCGCAGAAATACTTCACAAAGAGGATTACCGGCCTCAAACAGATGCCCTACGCAGACCATCTCAAAAATCTCCAGCTTTACTCCATCGCATGTCACCTACTCAGAGGTGATCTCTGCCTAACATACAAAGCTATGTCAAACCCAGAGCTGTTGGACATGCTCCACTTAAAGAAATCCCAATCCCTCTTAGCTACACACTCTAGGGACCTAAACCTTGTTACCACAATAAACAGAACATGCCAGAGGGATAGATTCCTGTCCCAGGGACTTCCCATACTCTGGAATAAACTACCTGTTTATATCAAACAAAGCTCCTCATTAGCACTCTTCAAGAAAAATCTTGATGACTGGATAGGAAATAGGAAATTCACCCCAGGGTTCATCTCTGTGACTCTACTCAACAGAGTCACAGGAAAATAATTTTCTTGGGTGGCAAAAGCCAGGGTACCTTTTTGGCTTGGCTTGTATAGGCCCCAGGGCCGATAGCCTAGTACCTACCTATGAACCTATGAACCTATTAAATTGGTTGTCAAATATCCCTTTCACTAGTCTATTTAGTGTCATGTGCCAAGCTGGTTAAGGTCTTTACCTCGCAGATGTAAGGCAGAGTGTTTGTTATCTGACCTCTAGATATTGACTAGACTTGTAATAGTCTTCAGACTGATAGCCTAGTACTTACCTATTTTTTTTAATTTATTGCGCACAAGTTAAAGTGAAATGTTTTATCTTTTGATAGTCCCAAATGATACCACTGTATGGCAGGATATCTACAGCTGACCTGAAATTGCTTGAGCATCAGTTGTCTGAAGCACAAAATGCAGAGGAATAAAATAACAATCACTGTGGAGAAGCAGGGACGACTGAACCCCTGCAAAAAATGCTTGCATTCTGAAGTTTCACCCTTTTGGCTTTTCTTACAGTTGTGTTTGGGACTTTGGTTCCTCTCAATTTTGATGTTTGAGGTTTTATAGTGGACCCCTGTATGAGATATATAAAGCAGAGACTGTATTATTAACACAAGGCAATCAATTTTAGACATTTTTTGTGTTATCAAGAAGTATAAAACCTTAATGTCAGTGAAATGATAGCCAAGGCCCATCTATGACCAATGATCTATGTATTGTGAAAAACATTGCAGTTTCTTCTCTTCATATCCCACTTGTTTATGGCACAAATTACCAAAAATGTTAACAAATAGAACTATGTTGTTCATGACAGGAGACCAATTCTGGGCTACGTGTTTCTGTGCTTCAGATTACATAGCTAATACGAAAAGATATTGTCAATGTGTTAAAAAAATAGCCATGTCAATGTCATTACATTTTGTGGAAAAGCATAATATGCTAAATAAAGCATGTCTATTTCATGTGTTTTTTTAAAGTTCATACTCTTGTTTATGCTACATATAAAATTGGTTGCTGATATTTCTGCAGTTTATGATAAGGATGCTAAAATATAGTTAGGAAGGGACACAGGAACCAAGTAAAACTGGAACAACATGATACTACCCAATTATGAACAGAAAAAAGGAAAACATACAGAACTCATTTGTTTCATTATTTAAATGTTTATTATCTGTATTATACCACAATCTCTAGGAACTAAGTCCATCTCACTTTAATTTATTTTCATAAAACTACTACCTACTGTCTCAAAGCAAATTAGTTGTGTGTGGCAGGTATTTTGCCACTGTTTCCTGATTTAAGACATATGTTAAAGACATTGAAGACAGTCTTATATTTGGTGCTGATTCTAGGGGTTTTATTCTGCATTTTAGGCTGAGCTTCTATGTTTATACATTTATTATACTATGTAAATCTTGGCATCATAAGTGAAGGCCTCAGCAAGTATGACCATGCTTCATAATTGACGATAATAGCTATCCAATTTCCTTATTACAACTGACTACACCTCTGATAGTCATCCCTATCCCCCTGGGAGAGAGAACCAATGCAAGCCAAGTTGAGAAAGGATTTAAATTAATGTTTCAACAAAAAAGTGCCAACAAATACTGAATGAGCAATGGGACAATGTTAGCAGAATTACGCTTCTCTTGTTTTAGTTGTACCTCTTGTGCATGCCATAAATTCTGTAGTTTACAGGAGGCATATTGCTGAAGGGCTTCAGCCATCTGAATCAATAAGTGATTTGCATTAATCTCTCTTGCAGAGTCCTCAGGGGGACCTCAGCAATGAATGCAGAACTTGACGACATTCTGTTATGCACAACAGCTAAACTAATGCTTCAGAAAATTAATTGTTTGCATGTGTTTGTAGTAACCAGTGTAGGAAGTTGGAAGTTCACAACTACATAAGAGGAACCTTTGGGAATTGGTAAGTTGTATTCATTTTTTGGCATACCAGATGCACTCAGACAATGGACCTCCTTTTAATGGAGAGCAGTTTTTAACTGCATTCATTATTTGGATTTCAGGCAAAGAACAATGATGTCTTTGTGACCTCAGGCTAGTGGACTTGAAAGATTCATGCATACTTTTTCAATGCTCACAAATATTCACTGAAAAGAATATACCTTAATGAAAAAAACAGCATTATTTTAATATGAAAATGTAAAGCAATATCGCAGTCTACTGTAAGACAATACTTTATACAGACTGTTGAGAACTGATTATAAAACTAACATTCTATTGTTAGAAAGTTTGTTTTGGAGATAGACTTGCCAAAAATTAATTTACTTGTCTCACTCTTTTCCTAGCTTTTGAAAATACAGGAGGTGTCACCATGACAGCACTCTGTAATTCCAAGGTAAGTCAGTACATACTCTGGAGAAGAAACATTTATCCTTTCTTGTGGTATAGCATCCATAGATCATACTATTTAGCAAATAGATTAAAAGCTCATTACCGTGATATCAAATGCTTTGTACAATATGATTTGATAGACTTTATACAGTGTCTGGAAAATAGAACATTTATTCATTATTTGTCATGATTTTAATTTAATATTTTTTGCCAGAGTCTGTCTACGTTTGTGCCAGAGTCTATCTACATTACTATATTTACTGGTCATAGTGAGGCAGTTACATTATAGTACTTTATTCATAGAGCTGCACTCTTTGAATCTATATTGTTAATGTACGCTTAATGTGTGCTACAGCAGTGCTGTTTGAATCTGCTTTGTTAATGTGCACTTAATGTCTGCTACAGCAGTGCTGTTTGAATCTGCTTTGTTAATGTGCGCTTAATGTGTGCTACAGCAGTGCTATTTGAATCTACTTTGTTAATGTGTGCTACAGCGGCATTGTTTGAATCTGCTTTGTTAATGCGGTAGTGTTTACCAGAAGATAAATAGGTAAACAGTCCATGGGCAGGGTAGGTAGTGTCTCTGGTTATCTTGTTGGGCCTGCTGAGACACTACGACAGGTGTATTTCTTGGATGGCTGGGAGCATGGTCCCAATGATTTTTCTCTGCTACCCTAACCACTTCCTGGAGGGGCTTTTGGTCTGAAGTGAAGCAGTTACCCTACCAAATTGCAGTACTGTTGGTTAGTATACTCTCTATGGTGCCTCCATAGAAGCTAGTGAGGATTGAAGAGGGAGGGTTACCTTCCTTATCATTTGCAGAAAATGAAGGCATTTACGATGGCAGTAGTACTAATGCTCTATGTTAGGTCACCTGTGAGATGTATACCCAGGAATTTTGTGCTTTCCACTCTCTCCACTATTTCATTATGGATTGTTAGTACAGAGTGTGTTTTATGCCTTCTTCTGAAATTGACAATGATCTCTTTGGTCTTGTTCATGCTTAGTGCAAGGTTTCTGTTGCACCAGATGAGGAGATTACCAGCTTCCTCCCTGTAGACTGATTCGTCATCATTGCTAATAAGACCAATGATAGTCATGTCATCTGCAAACTTGATGATGTAGTCCGAATTAAGCTTGGCATTGCAGTCCTAAGTTAACAAGGTGAACAACAGAGGGGTCAGACATGGGTGCTGGAACCATAGAGCCAGGGGGAGAGGGAGCCCCCCCCCCACTTTTACAGCTGCAAGACCTGCAAATTAATGAAGTGAAGTTTTCATGTTAACATGGATCCGTGCGGGAAGTTAAACTAACTAAATTAGCTGTTATTGTTCTCTTATTGCTCTGTGTTACAGGAGTTATGCTGACGCTGTTCTGTTGGTGCTGCCAGAGCCAGAATCATGCCAATAAGGACAGTTTTGATTTTTTTATTTGCAGGAGTTATGCTGCTCGTGTGTGTGTGTGTGTGTGTGTGTGTGTGTGTGTGTGTGTGTGTGTGTGTGTGTGTGTGTGTGTGTAAAATGCCCCAGTTAGGTATACCTGGTGGTTTGTGTTACTCAGGCTCAAACAAGAGCCTGAATTCTACACCCATACCACCATTTGTGTTCAGGGAGTTGAGTCCATAGCTCTCAACTGTCCAGATTTTCACAGAATATTTGGCTCATAATTTTGGTCTGTTCCTCTTAAAATTTGTGGTTTTCTGGCAAATCAGTGAAAACTGAATTCACTAAAGAATGGTAGACCTTTAAGTTTCGGTCTTCCCATTTTTCAGGAAGCACATGGTAACATAAACACTTTATTTTAGCAACTGTCTAAGATTATACAAGCAATATTTACAATGTGTCTCTGTTTTTGCCCCCCCCCCCAAAATAAATGCTGTGTTTATCCAGATTTCTTGTGCTGCGAAGTTGAGAGATTTAGTTGAGTGTCAAGTGGATTTTACAAGGAGCTGAGAGCTTCAGGGAAAGAGAAGTTTAGTGCTACTTATACTAAGTCATTTGCATTGTTAGTAGCACAACAGGTAGTATACTTGTGTTTGATTAAAAAGGCTGTGGGTTCTACTCCCACAGTATGCAGACAGATCACTGATACTGTACTGTGTTGTACTTTAAAGGGAGTGGATGCTGCAGTCCTATGAATGTCCTCCTTTGGAGGAGTTACCTAGTAACTATGTTTCTCTTATCACTTTGGCATCCATTCCCCATTTATTCTTCAAGGGCAATAGGCACTGTATTTGTAGATGAAACAATAAAATATAAAATTGTTTGCTAGCAGCAACCTCTTTATTAGTTACAGATCCCTTTTAATGTGGAATTATTTAGATGACTTACTTCTGCAGATATTTTTCATATTTACTGATATTGGTGGATTGTAATGACAGAAGTTTGATGGGCTTTTATGGTTGAAATTTTCTGAAATGGGTAGTTTTGTCATTATTGGTTCATACATTTTGTTTCATTTTTTGCTAGAAGACTGCTCCAAGCTACAAATTTAAAACACATTCTAACAAGTGATGCTGTATTATACAAGGAATATAATTTAATACAATCAGGTTAATACAATCAGGAAGGTGAATTAAAAAAAATCTATACATGTTTGCTTGCTCACAGGATGCAGGAGATCAAAATAGGGGAAGAGACCAGTCACCAATGGAGTCCCCCAGGGTTCAGTGCTGAGAATTTTTCTGTTTGGCATATGCATCTCAAAAGTAAAATGAAATACCAAAGGGCTTTGGCCAACTCCGTTTGAGATGACTGCAAGCTAGGAGCAGTTATTGAATCTCCAAATGACTTAACCATCATGCAGTAAAGTTTGTCCCAAATAGTAACTGGTACCAGAATCATGAATTGAAAGTAAACTCCAAGAAATATATTATCAGATCCTTTGGGAAGTCATCTACTCCAGTGAACTGCCAAATTGACAATGCCCCCTGAGAACTGACCCAGTTGTTTGGCATTTGGGAACTTGTGTGTACAGTGACCTAACTTTTGACCAATATGTGCTCAGAGTAATAAGAAGGTCTTTCTATATTGCACAGCTTATAGACAAATTGATTGTGACTAGATCTAGAGATGTTATTGTCCCCCTTTACAAAGCCATCATTAGGTCAGTCGTTTTGTATAATGCCCACTTTGGCATGCATCTGTCCAGACCCATGCAACAACTGGAATACCCACAGAGATATCTTACTAAAAGGATAAAAGTCCTAAACAATAGGTCTTGCATGGACCACCTCAAAGATTTATCATTATACTCAGTATCCTACAGAGTGCGTAGAGGTGACATGTCAGGCATACAAGGCATCCTCTGACCTAATACAGATGGACCTACTGAACAATCAACAAGTCAAATGGCATCAGAAATACTCAGTCCAGGTATCTAAACTGAATGTTGTGGCGAGATGGATATATATCACAGAGGCTACCACTGTTCCAGAATAGAGTATCCATTCAAGTAAAACAAAGCTCATCCTTGTCCCTATTAAATGCAACTTGGATCTAAGGATGGGTAATAAAAAAGGTACTCCAGGATTGCCCCTCATGCCACTAATGGATAGTGGCAGTTCCTAAATGCTGCATCCCTTACATGGGTCCTCTCAAATTATCTATAGAATGATCACATTTATTCTCACTAGGGTTAATATACAATTATCAGCCATGGGATAGATAAGATCAATCAGGAAATGTTAATTCAAGCACCAAAAGGGAAATTGGCTAAGCTTAAACTGTCCTCCAGGGGAACCTATGTTGTGGCTGTAAATAGTTTTAAAAATTGCCCTTTTTAGATCAGTAAGTGCCTCTCTCTCACCCCCCCCCCAAGTCTTCAACAGCTTCCGGTGCCTCTGGGGTTATAACACAGTCCTGGGGAACCCCCGTGTTCATAGTGATACTCTCCAAGGTGTTATTGCCAACACTTAATGTCTGTGGTCTGTCCAGGAGGAAGTCCAGTATCCAATTGCATGGGGGAGTGTTTATTCCCAGTTGGTCAAGTTTCTTTATCAGATGTTGGGAGATCACTGTGTTGAAGGTAGAGCTAAAGTCTATGAACAATATTCACACATTTATTTATTTATTTATTCATTTATTTTTTATTTTTACATTTGTTGACTGGGTTTGTTTCAGCTGATAGCCCTTTTTCATCAGAGGCCCGAGAAGAAAAGCTCCACAAATTACAATGAAAATTTTATATGAAAATAGTATTATAAACAAAGCATTAACATTTTCAAGTTGAAATAGTAAATACATAAATTATTTATAGAGTTTAAGTTGACATTTAACTTAAGATATGTGCAGAAATTATATGCAAAGTTTGTAAGTACAGACAAGGTAGTTACAGTTAGTGAAGATCTTACAGGCAGTGTATAAGTAGAATATTTTTAAGATTAAGTGATAGATAGTTTCCTAGGTAAAATGACTAAGAGCTAACACATAACAGAAATAAAACCACTGAGGGCAGTGAGGGCATACAGTAAGCTGGTAGGAGAGGAGGGCAGTTTATAAAGGGTGAGTACAGTGGCATGATCAGCAGCATTTTACATAGTCTTTGGTGACTGATTTAAATTCATTGGGTTGTTTAAGTGATCTAATTACCAGTGGGTGTGGCCAGTGCTTCATTTGTGTTTGCACTTGGAGGAATATAAACAGCTGAGATGAAAATAGCTGAGAATTCTCTCTGCAGGTAAAAGGGTCTGCATTTTACTGTCATGAACTCTATGTTCACAGAGCAGTGGGTGGAGACTTTCTCATAGCTGGAGCACCAGTTGTTGTTTATGTAGATGCAGGCTCCACCTCCCCTGGATTTGCCACTAAGAGCCTGGATTCTGTCTGCTCTAAATAATGATAGCCCATCCACATGACTAGCACTGTCACTGATATTTGAATTTAGCCATGTTTCTGTAAGGATAAGCACACAACAGTTTTTTACCTCTCTATGGCTGTTTTGGTCCAATCATAGGTAATCCATTTTGGTTTCCAGGGATCAAACATTTGCTAGCATGATAGATGGTTGAAGTGCTACTCTGTAGAGATTTGTTTTCAGCCTGACATTAATACCAGCTCTAGTTCCTCTTTTCCATGGTCTTTTGCATCTTTTTCATTGTCTTCTTCTTTTGGATGGAATGTATTTTGAATGTGTTCATTTACAGCACTCTGAATCAAGATTAGACAAGATTCATAGCTCTCTGAGTACTGTAGACCTCACAGGCCCTAGAGAAAGTGGCCTAGTAAACCAAATGCACAATACGCTTGTAAACCAAAAATCTAGCAAGGTATTTCTCCCATAAATTAACCTTGTGTCTGTTTTCATTGTTTTTGTTGTTTCTGATGATATGTTAGATATGTATACAAATATTGCACATGCCTTCCTTGAGCCAGAGCAGCCGCTGCCTCACAGGGTGCTACCATTTTGAAAAAAAATCACTTAATATAGGAATCCCCTGGGACAGCCTAACCAATCAATTACAAGTGATATCTACTCGATGAGTAATCATGGGAGTCTATGTGTAGGAAATCAGTTATAATTTGCTTAAGGTGATAAACCAAACTGTTTTACTTCTGAGTGGGTTTTGTTTCAAATTAAAATCATTAAGTAAATCAAAATCAAATAGGCTGGTGATAATCTGTGAACCTTGGGGTAACTCTAAGCCTTAGCCCTGGTTGAGTACCTGTCTGGGGAAAGCCATCCACATGGCAAGCTGGTCACAGGCCTGGTTTTGTGTGTCAGGGAATGCATATCATTTTCTGCACATCTTGTGGATAGAAATACATTATTATTCCTGCAGGAAAGGACGGGCCAGTACTGGGAAAAGTTGCCAATGAAATTAAATCTCAGATCACTGTGTGACACAGGATGTTTTAACTGGCCAGCAATGTCAAAGTACTGCTACTATTCCTGCCGGTATTGTTAGGGATATTGCATGTATGTGGATACAAATTTTTGGTTTACCGTCATTTCCAGTTTCAGGCATAGTATGGAGGAAAGTTAAAAAAAAAAATAAGATTGGGATTGCCGTGAAGATAAACATTAAAAATTAAAACTATTTATGAGCCTAGTAAGGTAAAAATTAACATTAGAAATTTATGGAATTGAGCATATAATTGGCTTGATGATTCTAGCGTCTATGCCCAGGGAATCTCATCCATAGACTGCCAAAGAATGCAAAATTGAAACCATTTTTTTCAAAATTATGAACAGTTTGAATCTACTTGTGATTTATGACCAAACTGTTAAGCATCCAGGTTCCAAGTCCTGTAGTTGAGTCCATCTGGGCATACCCCTCGCCTATGGTATAAAGCTGTTCCCTTTTTTTTTTTTTTTTTTTTTTTTGTCCTTCCTTGGAATTCACTGGTAACCCTCTATTTACACCTAAGCTTCAGTAAAAAAAAAATGGTGGAGATTAATGCAACTTTGTGCAATTAAGCTTTCATTAAAAATAATAAAGAGCACAGAAAAATAGCACAAAAATGAAAACAGAAAAGAAAAACAATAAAGAAATAAAAAGAGAAGAAACCTTATGAGGGATGTTATAAATGATGTTGTGCATCCACACCTGTCCTTGTGAGGTCCTCCTGGAAGAATGTCCCAAAATATATGCCACTAGCAAAACTAGTGATGGTCTAGTTTTCTGAGGTTAGTGATGCAGTTGATTGAAAAAGTGATGTTTAGACCAGGTGGTTTTCTCCCTTATCGCCTGATCTCACATTCAAGATCTTTCTTTTTGAGTCTATCATTTTGATTACCATCAAGTTGTCCATAAATTAAATGATATATTTGAAAAGAAAGATTGATTTAGGTGACAGGGAGAATACAGGTAAAAATGAGCATACAAAGGAGTGAGCATTTTCATTATTCCAGTAATCTGTATCACAAAATCCTAAACCTGTAGAGTCAGGGATATATAAAATAACTATAATGACCTGTTAAGCAATTTGGCTTCCTCCATTTCCGGATAATAATGATTTTATTGCAAACCATTTTACAGAAAACATTAGTAATATCTACTAAAAGCTTCGACTACCACAGTGACCAATACTAAAGTGTCTAAAGTAACCTCAGTCCACATTTGCAGTGCCTCTGTATTTTACTCAAAGAACCTCAGATTTTCCCTTTTCCAAGGTAAATATTTATAGCTTTGTAATTTACTATGCAAAGTAAAACCCATTGGAACACCATGACGGAATATGATTCTACTTAAAATTCTGAAAACTAAAAGCAAAGGGATTGGCCTACCCAGTAACTGTCTTCTTTAATGGAAGCCCTTCCAAGTCTTATTTAGCATACAATGGAAACACATCATGGTTCAGTCCTCACACAATGGCTGCAGTAATTGCAATCTCTGTAATTTCAGTCAATTGCCTTACTTTGTTTTTAGCAAAGATTTTAGAAGTGATTGTACATCATTTTTTGATCAACTATTTCAAAATAATATTTTCATATCAGAATGGATTTTAGCACACCATGGAAAGGACATTGTCTCTGATGTGTTACATTGGGAAGTTCGTGAATGAGCTGGATGTGGTTGTAGCTCAATGTTTGATTCACAAAATTATTTTAATTTATGTAATCACTGTTGCCTTTATTCAAAGGCTGCATAAATGTGTAGCTCGAATTAGCATGATTCCCTGCCTACCAATGTGGCATATTTGAGATTGTCAGAAGAAACTGATGGGTATCAGCCTAAGCTGCTGCAAAAAGGAAAAAGGTATATCTCAGGTCAGACTTAGAGCTCCTGTTTATTTCCATAATTGTCAATACAACCCATGCCCATATCCGCAGATGAAGGTAATATTATGTAAGTGTAGCAGGTAGATGCATAATTTGTTTTGTCAGTAGCAAAGATTTGAGCTAAAGACTTGGTTAAAGACAACCAACCTAAATGTAAGCATAATAAAACTAAAGCCATATTATTTACACCAATCTCCACATATCAGTCATTACCTTAGTAATACCTAACATTAATTTAGCTGTTATTGAAAACAAAGAATATTAAGAATTTTGGAATTATACTAGAGAGTCAACTATAATTTAATAAGCATATTCAAATTAGTATAAGAAAGACCAAAATTATGTATGGGAACCTAGACCAGATCTAAATTACTGCAAAATCTGTATACGCTCTTGTCTCTTGAATTCTGCAAACAAAGTTCATGTATGGTCATATAATCTTTGTGTACCTCTTGAAACAAATTTTGGAAAAGTGAGCTTATATACAACAGGATTGCTAAGAAATCAGACATGATATACAGAACACATCACTACATTCTAGACATATCTTAATCAGTCCTTGTGAAAAGCTAGACTGAAAATATCACAGTTATTAATGATACACAGGTTGCTTCATTTCACCGAGTGCACTTCACTTAATGTATCTAATTGTAAAGCAATAAACACGCAAACACACACACACACACACACACACACACACACACACACACACACACACACACACACACACACACACACACACACACATACACACACACATACCTACATACATACATACATACACAGAGTGGCATTTCTCAAACATTGCAGATCTTTCATTAATATGAGCCCTTCATAAGACAGTTTTCAGATTTACCATCTTAATGATCTGGAATTCTCATCCACATTCATTAAAAAATCATCATTTCCTTATAAATTTTAAATCTGTAATCAAATTTCATCAAACCACCCTTATCTGACTCTTCTTCTTCTTTCGGCTGCTCCCATTAGGGGTCGCCAAAACAGATCAACTGTTTCCATTTCTTCCTGTCCTCTGCATCTTGCTCTGTCACACCAACCACCTGCATGTCCTCTGTCACCACATCTATAAACCTTATCTTAGGCCTCCCTCTTTTCCTATTACCTGGCAGCTTCATCCTTAGCATCTTTTTCCCAATATACTCTGCATCCCTCCTCAGCACATGTCCAAATCAATGTAATCTTGCCTCTCTGGCTTTGTCTCCAAACCTTCTAACCTGGGCTGACCCTCTAATATACTTATTCCTAATCCTGTCTACCCTCGTCACACCCAGTGCAAATCTTAACATCTTTAACTCTGCCACATCCAGCTCTACCTCCTGCCTTTTTGTCAATGCCACTGTCTCCAACCCATATAACATAGCTGGTCTCACTACCCTCTTGTAGACCTTCCCTTTCACTCTTACTGGTACTCGTCTGTCACAAATCACTCCTGACACTCTTCTCCACCCACTCCATCCTGCCTGTACTCTCTTCTTCACCTCTCTTCCACACTCACCATTACTCTGAACTATTGATCCCAAGTATTTAAACTCATCCACCTTCGCCACCTCTACTCCTTGCATCCTCACTATTCCTCTATACTCCCTCTCATTCACACACATATACATTAACAATTACACATGCACTTCTTAATTAGATTACATAGGCAACTATAACAGTATAAAAGACACTTGTGCATTAGTAGATGCTGAACAATGAGCATTTGAAGAGGTGTATTAGTGGATACGTCAGATAATAGGTCATTCGATTAGTGCTTAGAAATTCAAAGAAATTGAGGTGAGGGAATGAACTAAACAGAGTAAAAAAGGCAATATTGCAGTTAAGAGGTGGGGTGTAAAACATCTTCAGAGTCAATTATATATGAGGATATTATAAGGTTTATATTAGAAGTATACATGTTACTAATCACAACCAGATCAACCTACAGCCTCAGAAAATCTGCTGGTGGGCCTTCACTACAATCCTAAACTAATAAACTGTATTGTATAGATCACAGCTTCTCTGTTCTTGCTGCTAAACTATGTAAATCTTTCCCTTACAACCTCACTTATGAAACAAGCTACCCCATGTTCAGGTCAGAATACAAACATTTGCTAACTGGGCAACACAAATGCAAATGTTAGGAAACTGGGAACATTACTTAAAGATACATGCTCCCCAGTGAGTTAACATTTTTTTCCTTTTGTTTTATAGTTTTGTTTTATAGTTTATTTATTGCAGATACCCACCATACAGGTTTACTCTTCCTTGCAGAGGATGCTTTTGTCCTGTCAGGTATTCCTGATTCTATGCTTCTATATAAATGCTCGTATAGTACTTTGGTGTAGATTTGGACATTGGTGCCAGTTCCTGCAGTGGGGGAGGAGGCTGTGAAGCTGTTTATACCATCCCTCAGGAGGTTGTAATCAGCTTTGGAGAAGTTTTTTGTTTGATCCTAGCTATAGGGGTGTCAGGGAAGATGATGACTTCAAAAGTGTCCGCTTTATGGTCAGATATTACCAGGGAGGATGATACTGTAGGGATGCTGCAGAGGTTACTCATGTTAGTTAATACCAAGTCCAAGATATTATCACCTTTTGTGGGGATATCAACCAGCTGTTCCAAGGAATTTGCAGTGATAAAATGGAGGAATCTCTAGGCATTTGTGTTCTGGCATGAGTAATTTTTCCAGTCTATGGTTGGGTAATTAAAGTCACCCAGGATCAGGGTAAAGAGTTGAATCTTGAAAGATTTGAAGAGGTCCAGATAGGTAAAGTGGGCATCTTGAGTCAAATTTGGGGGCCTGTAGCTAGCTATAATTTGAATAGGGGTATTGTCAATGGTTAACTGCACCTGGGGTGTCTCCTGTGTGTCATACTGTTTGACCAGCCTGGAGGTGTGTGTGTCTTTAATATATATTGAAACTCCACCTCCTTTGGCTTTGCTGCCCACATTTTGGGGTCTGAATTTATGATAGGATGAGTAACCAGGTAAGGCTGGGGTGCTCTCCGCAGCTTTGAACCAGGTTTCTGTGACTGTACAAATGTCAACATCTTCCAGGGTTAAGAATGCTTGCAATTAGTGCAATTTCATGTTTAGACTCTTAGCATTTAGCAGCATGACCTTTAATTTGCATTTTCTTGAGATTTTTATGTGGGCAGTATTGACCTCATGAGTCTTCCTAAAAAAGGCACTATGGGTAGGCAAGAGCCTTTGCCAGAAGCCTGAAGCCCAACTGATATAGATGCAGGCCATCTCTAGCAAAGCATTGTGGTCTGTCGATCATATCTTCCCAGGCTGATAGGCACTCGATTCCCCTTGGAATGACACCAAGCCAGTTGTAAAACTCAATCATTTTCCGTTTGCATTGAGGCATCATTCTGGATGACATTAGAATGCTGCTTATGGCTAGGGACATACCTGCCTGGGGCACATATCCAGTGAGGTCAGTCATGTGTCTCTTCAGGTCCAGTATTTAATTTCAAAAGATCACAATCTCAAGATTCAGCAGAGAAGATGCAATTGAACGCTGTAGAGAACAAGTAGCAGAAAAACCAAGATGAAGTGATAGAGTAGAAGGGGGAAACACAAATACTGTAAAAGCAGCTGAATAAAGTTTTTTGTTAGTAAAGTGGAAAGGGAGAAAGGATATAATTCAAGGTTAAGAAACTAAGTGGGCTGGCCTTCCCAAATGTTCTCTCTGTATTAGGTAGAATGAGCTAATGACACAGGACTAGGAGGAGTGTCTTAGATCAAATTTACACTAGGGGTGGGTAACTGCAAAGCTACCAGCAAGACACCAATAGGGTGGGAAACTATTCTACATCAACTAGTTACACTATTTTAGGCAGAAAACACTGCATAAATGTTTATCTCAGCAGAAAAACAGCAGTGAGACACTAAATGAAAGTTTTAAACAAATAAAGGAGCAAGGAGATTCTAGAGAATGCTTTTAACTGCAAACAAATCAGTTACATGATACACTCCTTGGCAGGAAATCAGAACAATCAAACAGATGCTTAACAAGTAGAGAAAATTCCTCTCAAAGGCAGGTCCTCAATACTAGAAGGTATAACCTGAAACAACTTAAAAAAAGCTCAGAAGGACCAATGAGTGCTTACACCAAGCCCTAGACCAGCCATCCTCAACCAGCCAGTAACCAATCAACAGCAATCCTCTCACTAAGTTGAATAAAGGCTTCTGCTTATTCAAGATGGCCTGGGACATGTGCTTAGAACAAACAACCACTTCAAACAAACAAAACATGCCCAGAAACAGCATATCTGAACTGGGACTATGCAACAGCTACTAGCTACATTATTTTAGGCAGAAAACACTACAGAAATGTTTATCACAGCAGAAAAAACACAGTGAGACACCAAATTAAAGTTTTAAACAGATAAAGGAGCAAGGGGGCTCTAGAGAATGCTTTTAACTGCAAACAAATCAGTTTTAATTGTATTTTCGATAAGAAAGACTCCACCTTTACTGGTAAAAGAAAGATTTCATTTACGGCCAAGTTACTGAAAGAATTTTCGGAATCCTTTTTCTTGAAGGATGTTAATAATTACGCTGAGTCTAAATCACTTTTCTATGCATTTTATTCCCACAGACATAATACACATTCAAGGATAGACAGAGTCTTTATCTCTAATAACTTAGCTGATTCGCTAACTAATGTTAATGGCATTACATGTCCCCTATCTGATCATAACTGTATAACCTTTGATATTTATATTCATTCATTATATAATGTTCAGATAAAATGGATACCAGCCTATATAACTAAATTGAAGGATTTTATAACCTTTTTTCTACAGAAATTCATAACTTCATTGAACATAACATTACAAATGATGCATCTGATATCTTTATATGGGACGCAATGAAGTCTTATTTATATGGCAGAATAACTGACTGGTACAAAAAGAAAAGAATAACATGGGACAAAGATTTAAAAAGAAATACAAGTCAATCTTAATAAACTGAATCTTAACCTCTTAAAAAACAAGGAAAATAAAGATATAAAAAAAGAAATAGATTCTCTAAACAAGAAGCACCTCAAAACTCTAAATCATAAAATTAAGATTAGTTTAGCAAAATTCAAATTCATTACTTTTTCATAAAATCCCAGATTTATGAATATCCTAGCAAACAAAACCAAAATATTAAACAAATTTAATCATATTAATGAACTGTACTCACCTCAGAAAAAGAAAACAGTCTCTGGTCTATACAATATATTGAATGAATTTAGAGAATACTTCTTAAATCTTAATCAGCCCACTGAATCAATAAACCCCAAAAATGACATACAAGCATTCATTTCCAATAGCGCTAAAAAAATTAACTGAAGAACAAGTTGAATTACTAGATAGGCAAATTACTCAAGGATATTCAACTACAAATTAAAAAACTTAAACAAAATAAAGCTCCAGGCAATGATGGCATTATCCCAGAATTATATAAAATTCTACCTACAAAAGCACTTACAATTTTACACTCTGTTTTCAATATAGCACAAACCAATAATTTTATTCCAAAATTGTGGAAATACACTTTTATCACTCCAATCCTAAAATAAGATAAAGACCCCACTAAGTATAACTCATATAGGCCTATATCCTTGCTAAATATGGATTACAAAATGTTTATGTCTATTTATGCAAATAGACTAAATAATATGCTTCCTAGTCTAGTTCTGCCTGATCAAACTGGTTTCATAATTAATAGAACTTACTATAAAAACATTAAAAGAATATTATCCTTAATAGAATCAGTAAGGATTCTAAAAAACAATCTTACCATAATTCATTTAGACATAAATTGTGCATTTGATACAATAAACTGGGAATATTTATTTATTTTATTGGGGGAACTTAATTTTTCAGAGCATTTTATAAATCTTATTTCTTGATTATATAATGGCTGTCAAGCATATATAAAAATAAGTCCTAACATCTCTCAATACATACCAATTGTAAAAGGTACCAAGCAAGGTTGCCCTTTATCTCCCCTTTTATTCACCTTAATTATGGAACCTTAGGCTAACATGATAAGAGACAGCACTTGTATTAAAGGATATGATCTGGGAGTTGATGAAACTTCAAAAATATTTGTTTGTATTAATGACATTAAAACTGGTTCATTCATAACATCTTCTAATTATCGCTGGTTTCTTTTTATCTGAATGAGTTATATGGAGTGTTTTAAAAACACGTTCTACAAATTAATTTTTCAAAAGGTACGGTTATGTATTTTGGCTTATATAGACCTGCTCAACCATTTACTGTGAATAATAATGATATGTGACATAAGCTAAAGCAATGCATACAATGGGATTAATTCTAAAAAAAAAAAAAAAAAAAAATGATTTCACATAATTTATTTATTTATTTATTTTATTTTACATTTGTTTACCAGGAAAGTTCATTTGGACACAGGCCCATCTTCAGCGGAGGCCCCTTGTGATATGATACACTCGTTGGCAGGAAATCAGAACAAGCAAACAGATGCTTAACAAACAGAGAACATTTCCAGTTAATACCTTTCACACAGTGAAACTAGCTGTGTTTCAGGCCTACACATTTACAGCAATACAAAACACTGCAGGCATTGTATGCAGAATGAGCACAGCAAAGGAATATAAACAGTCAATATTGGCACCACAGGTGTACACATTGCACAAAATAATCTGAGGGTCAAAGACAATGGTCTTGTGCCATAAAAATGAAGCTGAGCACTTCTGTGATATAGTGCAAGTTATATTTTATATGACAGGGTTCCACCATGATAAGAAAATAATTTTGCATGTAAACAGAGTACAATAATGCTATATAACACTAAGACAGGCTACCCACAGGTATACAACCTAAGCACAAGTACCGAAAATGCAATTGTAATGCACAATACATGAGACACAAATGTCCAATGCTTAGTAGTCCCTTGGGTAGATTACACATGGGAGTGTCCAAACTTCCAATGCCTACCTTAGAATGAAAAAAATATACACAATGACATCATGGCACTAAAGACATGTGCAAAGTAGGCAACTATGACACCAATGTGGATATTCCATCATAGGAAAATGATATCACAGTGGGATGCATGGAGATTGTTGGTGATGCTAGCAGGTATAATGGCCCACACATGTAATATGCCCTCATCTGCTAATGTAGTTGTCTGAGCACTGACAATATGACAGCTGTGTATTCAGTGGTGGACTGCAATGTATTGTACACCTAGCTGTGATATACAAGTTCAAATAGGATCATAAATGACAACATTATGGGCCACAGTATGCAGATTAAGCAGACCATGGGCAGAATTCAGGGTTAACTGAGCTACCTGTCAGTAACACAGAAAACATAAAAAACAGAAGAATGTGTCTGTGTTACATGGTGGTTATAGTGGAATCCACATTTTAATGTTTTATAATGCAGATAAATGGCATAGACCTATACGAGCTGGATTGTGAAGTGTGTATCACAAAAACATTATAAAAACATGACTGCAATATAGGTAAAGGTGCACAAATATGTGCATATAAATAAAATAATACCGACTTACCAATACACCATGGTTGCAGCATGACATAAGTGAAACATGTAGACAATACTTACTGTCCTGATGTCGCACATTTAATGGGTCAAACATCACAGAATTTCTCTCTAGTTATCTCTCAGAAGACATCATGCATGGTCTGTAACATGTTTTGGAAAAACATGCCCATGAAGTCCTGCTTCTGTGTCTGGAAAACGTCTGCCACTACATCACAGATCTAGTCCCTCAGATAGTCCACCTGGGGTGGTGGTCATTGCTAGGCTGGAACTATGGATCCTAAAGGTTCTGGTCTGTCATTGTCCCCATCATCTGACTGTTCTCCCTGGTCTTCAGAGTTGGAATCCTCTGACAGTGGTTGAGCATCCCGTTATCTCCTGTAGATGGGTAGGTGGCTTAAGTCCCAGATGCTGTAACATGACAGCAACATAAGTCACATTGTATTAACAGGTCAAAACAGTACCAAATAACATTAAAATGTAAATAAATACACCTTTTTCAACAAGTGTACAGAAATGTATTACCCATTCATGGGATGAATATGCATGGTAAGTATTATCCCATCTCTATTTGCGATGTAACAATATGCAGCATATTCAAAACTAACACAATACGTGTTTTGATATTATGTCTGTCAAACTGATAAGTACAACACATGTGCAAGACAGCAGTGTCAGCAGTACTGCAGGCATAAAAGTTTAGGAATAGGTCAATCGACATCACAGTCAAACGAGGAAAGATTACACATGACATTTTGCAGTTGGGAGTATATAGTCTATCAACATCACAGCTGTGTTAGACACCCTGTCACTACTGCCAGGCATAGTGAACGTAACAGGACAGAGTGATAGGACATCATCAATACATAAATTACAGTGATCTGCACACAAACACATATACAGCAAAACATGAATAGTTCTGGTTTAAATTCACAAGCCAAAGAATAGCATATTCAGGTATATCACAAGTGCATAAGCCATTATCAGTAAAGGTATTAACCAAGGCATGCAAACATTACTGAACAATGTCAGCTGTAGCACATAGTTCTATACTGCCATGGCATGAGCACACTCATCAATATAATCACAGATTTCTGGTGTTTATTGAATAAGAATAATGCTGTACATACATGAGTAGTGTCACACTAAAATAAACTGTATTGTCACATACGGATGAATAATACAACAATAAGGGAGGCTGACAAGTTGTGCTCATTACTGTCCTGTAACAAGGGCATGTGAGCTTGTGGCAACTTTAATGAAAGAAATATATTATTATTTGTACATTACTACATGGTGAAACAAACTCAATAGTATAATTTATCAAATATGGATGGGAATTCATCAGGCATACACATTGCAAAAAGAAATGCACTTGTATTTTTTTATTTTAACTTCTGTTTTTAAGATGAGATTAGGGGGTTACTATAAGTGCTTGGGATAGATTTTTGTTTTAAAAATTAATTTTGGACTGCTTATATCTGAGATGTAGTTTGCATTGTATTGGGATCAGCTGTTCATAGATGACATGATTTTTCCCCTTGTGCTGCTCAACTTTAATTGAACTCAATAATATCATTCATTTGGATGACATAATTTGAAATTTATGACATCACTTTGCAGTGATTTGTGACCTTTGTGCTGTGGCCTGGCCTCACTTTGCTCCTTGATTTACTAACTGCTTCCTTGGGAGACTCTGCTGCTTTGCTCCAGTTTTTCATTTGGTAGGTTCCCTGTCTTTTTTTTTTTTAATTTAACTTGGATAGTGGCATCTTCATAAATTTCATGACTGGATCATAATAGCATCTTCATAAATTTCATGAACGGAGCAATATTTTTGCTTCTCTAAATTAAGCATTATCACGACCACTGTGGGTAAAAGTAACACTGAATTTATTACTATCACAGATTTAGCGCTTTCGTCCGCATAATGTCTGGACTTCTTCAGAATAAAAACAGAGCAAATGCCCAAACACTAAAAAGAGTTAAAAAGACACACCACCATATTCCCAATTAATGATTAAACCAATATGCATTCAACTAAAAAAATTGCGCAACTCACAAGATAGTACATACAATGATAGTTAATAATGAAAAACAATGCATCAAAATGAAAGGACATAAACACTAATCAATAATGACATTTCGACTATAATCCTAGCATGGATTTCAACCTTAAATAACTTGAGATAGAAATGATATAATTTAGTCCTGACTGTCACCCAGCATTAACTCTAAATTGCCACTTTAACTCAATAAATCCTAAAATGTTGTCATTGGGACACCCCTAGGGTCCTGGGTCTGACCTTCTATGACAATGAATTTGAAGGAATGTGTGGGATACATCTTGATATGTCTGAAAAGGGCATTTCATTCATCCTTCTTTTTAATATCATACCCATGTTGATAAACACGACATCTGAAGTGCCTGATAGTCTTACCTATGTAAAAACAGGTACAGTTATTACAGACTGCGGCATATACCACCCCCTTACTGTCACAATTAAATTTCTTTTGTAAATTAATCATTCCATATCCATGTATAAAAACTTCTGCACCCTCCCACATCACTTTACATTGGATGCAGTGTCCACATTTACTCATTTTACCTTTGTTGGAACTCCCCAAATGCCTTTCAGTCATAGTTTTTAAACAAGCTTCTTTCTTGTATACTATGTTTGGCTTTTCACCTAATTTACTGGCAACCACAGGGTCATGCTTGAAAATAGACCAAAATTTTTCAATCACAAATTTAATTTCCCCTGAAATGTCCATTATAAGGCAAAACCAAAGTTTTGTTGTAATCAACATTACCTTTGTCTTGTACATCCTGACTAACTGTGGCTGTACTAGTGAAACCCAAAAAGGGCTTATAAAACCCTCCCTGTCTCTTTCTCTTCACTTCATCAAATATTTTGTTTAAGAAATCTTGGGGGTAACCTCTTCTATGGAACATATCAAATAGTTTGGTGCATTCAGTAAAAACTGGATATCTTCACTCACCATCCTGGTAAGTCTCACACATTTCCCCTTGACAACAGATTTTTCTGATGAGTGGGATGCCAGCTCTGGAAATGCAAATACGAGTTGGAATGAGAGGGTTTCCTATACAAGTTGGACTCAAATCTCTTATCACCCCTATTCTTGGCCAAGATTACATCCACGAAATTGACTTGCTCTAGATCCACTGTCATAGTGAACTCCAAGAAATCAGTGGAAGAGTTGAGAAATTGGAAAAATGTATCCAACCTGTCAACTGATGTCATCTATTAAGCGTCTATACAGATACCAACAATCCTTGAATTCTGATGTGAATAACAGATTGGTTTCCCAAAAAGCCATGACTACGTTGCCAAAAGCTGGTACACATGCAGCGCCCATGGCAACACCATTAGTCTGTCTGAATAATTGCCCTTCCAAACTGATGAAATTATTCTTGAGGATAATTTCCATGAGTGAACTCAAGGTAACACTTTTGTCATTCACTGTCTTGGTATGTAAAGCCAACTATTCATAAAACCAATCTATCCCTCTTTCATGTGGGATAGTAGTGTACAAGTTCTTAACATCAATACACACAAACACTAAATCATTATTATATATTCCATCCGTCACCCCATTCAAAAAATCCCAAGAGTCCTTCAATAATGGGGAAAAACCAAAAAAGAAGTTTTTTAACGCTTGGTCAATATACCTAGCTTTAAAAAATGTCTGTGATCCCTTAGCATCAATGATGGGTCTCAAGGGAGGTTCATCCAAAGATCTGTGAATCTCTGGGAGAACAAAAATCGTAAGAGTCCTAGGATGTTGCACTTTCATATATTCTAAGTCACTAACGGTGATTTGGCCATTAAGAAACAAATCTTCTAGGGCCAAATCAACCCTGTGAATGGCTACATTCATTTCATTTAAAGAAATGTTCTCATAGTCAGGGGATACATTCCTTCAAATTCATTGTCATAGAAGGTCTGGCACAGGACCCTGGGGGGGGGGTCCCAATGACACCATTTTAGAATTTATTGAGTTAAAGTGGCAGCTTAGAGTTAATGCTGGGTGACAGCCAGGACTAAATGATGTTATTTCTATCTCAAGTTATTTAAAGTTGAAATCCATGCTAGGATTATAGTTGAAATGTCATTATTAATTAGTGTTTATGTTCTTTCATTTTGATGCATTGTTTTTCATTATTAACTATCATTGTTTGTACTATCTTGTGAGTTGCGCAATTGTTTTAGTTGAATGCATATTGCTTTAATCATTAATTGGGAATATGGGTGTGTGTCTTTTTAGCTCTTTTTAGTGTTTGGGCATTTGCTGTGTTTTATTCCGAAGAAGTCCAGACATTGTGTGGACGAAAGCGTTAAATCTGTGATAGTAATAAATTCAGCGTTCCTTTTACCCACAGTGGTCGTGTTTTTGTTTTAGTTGGTGCAGTTTTTTTTTTGTGGTTTGTTTACAGTTTGTCATGGATGATACCACTGAGGGTGTGGCCAGCACTGAAGAAAGATTTGAGACTTTATCTAATTCTCTGAACAATTTAACTGTGTTAGTTCAGAGATTGACACAGCATGTTGACTGTGCATGCAGTTTGGATGCTATTCCCAAACACAGAAGTGTGTTTTTCAACAACAGCAATGATTTGGGGTTTTCCAGACTTACCAGTTCTAGTAACTGCTCAGAGATTCCCCCAGGGCTAGGTAGAGCTGTTTTGCCGGTCCAAGAAGACGTCAGGATGCAAGGTCATGTCAGTTCACTTGCTGCAGGTGCCGAGAATGGCGAGAGAAGCAGAGTTTGTTTTTTAATCCCAATTCATGGTTAAAATATGATTTATTCAAAATACTTTGAGCACACAGACAGTGGATAAACATTTGAAAACCTTTCAGGAATAGGTCATTAAATTCCATAAATTACAGTTAGAACGAGACTGTCTACACGAATGCCTGAAGGTCGAACGTGTGCCCAAAGGTTTGAGAATGTGGAAATTTCTTTCAGGTTTGGTGAAGGATTCAGACTTACATCGTGAGTTAATTATTTTATTTAACAGACATGGTTGTGAGCTTCTACAAGTACTTATTAGTGACTATGCCAAACAAATGTATGATTTGAACAAATCTATAGAAACTTTGGACATTTCTCTCAAGAATGCTCTACTTTTGATGTTAAAATTGACCAGTACAAAGCCGTTTTTTGTAAAGCTGATCAATTTATTCAAGAACTTAAAGTTAAAAAAATCAAGAAGTACAACAGAGACTTGAGGGAATATGAGAATAATATTGCCTACCCCCAACCCCCTATTAATAAGTCTGACAAATCTAACAATGTTTTTTCTGATGGTAATGATTGTAATGTTTTGTTTGGGCACAGTGACAATGGTGTCATAATTGAAGGTGATTATTTTGAAGGTGAACAGGCCCCTTTAGACCTGAGGAGATCAGGAAGGTTAATGAACTAGGGGGAGGGGGAAAACAACAACAATGGTTACAGACAACAGGGTCCCCCCAACCACAGCTCCAGCCATTACCAAGAAGGTTGGAGTGGAAACAAGGGGAGGGGGAGATACATGGACTCAAGGAGACAGAACAATTGGCATTGAATTCTCAACCAGCATATTCAGTTGTATATAACTCACTAGGTGATTTTCACATATACAACTACAGTCACCAGGAGATTTCAAGTAGCTGGGCCGAGTTATTTAAAAAAGGCCAAACTTTTCTTCCCATTCAAAGGGCCAGAATAGATCAGATTTTATTACAACTTAAATTGTTTTCTAGGAAATTGAATTTTGGCCTTCTCTTTGGTAATTCAGGTGTAGACAATGTACTGTATCAGAACAACAGGAGACCTAGCATGTATAATCCTTCTTTGCATCTCATAGTTGACATTTTTGAAACTTTATGTGAAGAAGAAATCAGGAAGATACATGTCCCATTCCTATTCACTTGAATTTTTCTAGTGATAAAGTCACATTACTTAAAGACATCAGGTCAGACAGCTCCCTGCGAATAATGAAACTGAACAAGGGAGGTGGCCTTTTAGTTATGAGTAAGGATTATTATATTAACAAAATCCTTTCATTATTGTTGTCAGATGACTATGAGGAAATTTCTTTAAATGAAATGAATGTGGCCATCCACAGGGTTGATTTGGCTCTAGAAGATTTGTTTCTTAACGGCCAAATCACCTTTAGTGACTTAGAATATATGAAAGTGCAACATCCTAGGACCCCCATGATTTTTGGCCTCCCAAAGATTCACAAATCTTTGGTTGAACCTCCCTTGAGACCCATCATTGATGCTAAGGGATCAAAGGCATTTTATATAGCTAGGTATATTGACCAAGGGATAAAAAACATCTTTATTGAGTATTCCCCATTATTGAAGGAGTCTTGGGATTTTTTGAATGAGGTGATGGATGGATTATATAATAATTATTTAGTGTTTGTGTGTATTGCTGTTAAGAACTTGTACACTACTATCCCACATGAAAGAGGGATAGATTGGTTTTATGAATATTTGGCTTTACATACCAAGACAGGGAATGACAAAAGTGTTACCTTGAGTTCACTCATGGAAATTATCCTCAAGAATAATTTCATCAGTTTGGAAGGGAAATTATTCAGACAGACTAATGGTGTTGCCATGGGCGCTACATGTGTACCAACTTTTGGCAACGTAGTCATGGCTTTTTGGGAAACCAATGTGTTATTCACATCAGAATTCAAGGATTGTTGGTGTCTGTACAGATGCTTTATAGATGACATCATAATTTTTGGGTGGATTCAGTTGACAGGCTGGATACATTTCTCCAATTTCTCAACTCCTCCACTGATTTCTTGGAGTTCACTATGACAGTGGATCTAGAGCAAGTCAATTTCTTGGATGTAACCTTGACCAAGAATAGGGTTGATAAGAGATATGAGTCCAGCTTGTATAGGAAACCTTCTCATTCCAACTCATATTTTCATTTCCAGAGCTGGCATCCCACTCATCAGAAAAAAATCTATTGTCAAGGGGCAATGTGTGAGACTTGCCAGGATGGTGAGTGAAGATATACAGTTTTTGGTTGAATGCACCAAACTATTTGATATGTTCCATAGAAGAGATTACCCCCAAGATTTCTTAAATGAAATATTTGATGAAGTGAAGAGAAAGAGACAGGGAGGGTTTTATAAGCCCCTTTTGGGTTTCACTAGTAGACCCACAGATAGTCAGGATGTACAAGACAAAGGTAATGTTGATTACAGCAAAGCTTTGGTTTTGCCTTATAATGGACATTTCAGGGAAAATAAATTTGTGATTGAAAAATTTTGGCCTATTTTCAAACATGACCTGGAGGTTGCCAGTAAATTAGGTGAAAAGCCAAACATAATATACAAGAAAGAGGCTTGTTTAAAAACTATGATTGAAAGGAGTTTGGGGAGTTCCAACAAATGTAAAATGAGTAAATGTGGCACTGCACCCAATGTAAAGTGATGTGGAAGGGTGCAGAAGTTTTCATACATGGATATGGAATGATTAAGTTACAAAATAAATGTAATTGTGACAGTCAGTGGGGTGGTATATGCTGCAGTCTCTGTTTTTACATAGGTAAGACACTTCAAATGTCATGTTTATCAACATGGTTATGATATTAAAAAGAAGGATGAATGAAATGTCCTTTTTAGGGTGACAGCCAGGACTAAATGATGTCATTTAAGGTTGAAATCCATACTAGGATTATAGTTGAAATGTCATTATTAATTAGTGTTTATGTTCTTTCATTTTGATGCATTGTTTTTCATTATTAACCATCATTCTTTGTACTATCTTGTGAGTTGCACAATTGTTTTAGTTGAATGCATATTGCTTTAATCATTAATTGGGAATAGGAGGTGTGTCTTTTTAGCTCTTTTTAGTGTTTGGGCATTTGCTGTGTTTTTATTCTGAAGAAGTCCAGACATTGTGCGGACAAAAGCACTAAATCTGTGATAGTAATAAATTCAGTGTTCCTTTTACCCACAGTGGTCGTGTTTTTGTTTTAGTTAGTGCCGTTTTTTTTTCGTGGTTTGTGTATTGAGCATTATGGTTAGCTTATATTTGTCTTTTATCTGATATCATTTATTTTATGCTCTTGGTAAACCACAGTGGGGCCTTTTTGGGGTGAATGTTTCCTAGCCTGCTACTGCTGGTGTAAAATATCAGTCACTTTAAAAACATATTGTCTGTTTATGTTAGTTTTGAGGGTACACATGATTGATATGGTTCTACTGAATTATTTGATATCTACGTTTGACTGGAATTTTAGTACAATTTGGTCTGAATTATTTCATTGCTTATTTTTGTTATCTTACCGCCATCCCTTGCAATATAATGATTAGGAGATAATTCCTGTTTTTCTAGAATGGTCTTGGTTTATATTAGGACCCTAAAAGCAAATAGTTTCTCTTGATTTGTCTTAAAGTTTATTACATGTGCTATATCATTTTATTTTTTTATTTTTGTATTGCCTGAATGTGTGTCATTCTGATATTTCTAATGGGTGCACTATGTTTTAATACAGTATCACTATCTTCTGTTGGACTGCCACCCCTTTTGTTCTCCTAGGGTTCCTCACAGTATTTTTTAAACATGCTGGCAATGCTACATTCTGCAGATAAACAGACGGTACCTGTGAACTGGGTGCTTGTTTGGCCAGCATATTATGTTTTATACTTCATACATATGCACAGAGCCCAGTGTTATCGCTGACCATCACAAGAGGCATGAGGAGGCAGTTACACAGTACATTTTACTATAGACCAGTGTGAGGACTATGGATAACACAGCTTCCTATTTCAAAAATGTATCTACAAGTTCTCCATTGATGAGAAAGTTAGCTGTTCAGTATGAACACTCACTCAGTCATGTTGGGACAAAGTGACGGTATGTTGTAAATATGGATCCCAAGATACCCAGTGTCAATAAGTCTGCACAGATTTCCAAACTCTTTAGGTACCATTTCTTCATTGGTAGGAAAAGTGCACCTTTCAGCACAAGAAGGTGGTCATTGTCAGCTTTCAATACTGTCATAACATTTGTCTAACTATAGAACCATATCCACTGTCTTACTACACTTGCTCTGGAGTATGTCTTTAATGTTTTGTTAGGGGGGGGGCTAAAGGACATTGCATACTCAGGTAAGCGCCTCTCGCTATGCATACACTACTGATATTTCCTCTTTTAGATCAGCATATTATAGTATTGTTAGCATTTGTTTGTGAACATGCATTAGCCCCTCCCCCTCCCCACATGCAACTATCAATTTGTATCCCATTCTTTTTCAGCTATTTACCGCTATTTATCCAAGGTGGTAGAGGTCAGTATTGTGGGTTATGCACCTTAGTATAAACTTATTTATTTTATTTTACATGTTGTTAATCAGGTTAGTCCTGGTGGGCAGTGCCCTTTTTTCAGAAGTGACTTGGGTAGTGAAACCATGAAGAATTACACATCAGAGTGAAACAGCTGTTTATAACCAAGAACACAAAACCAGCAATCATAGGTTTTGCAATATCCATACATCATTAAAAATATACTATTTTTTTGTGAAAAAGAGGATGGGCTCACAAGAGGGATGCTGTAGAAGGTATCTTACTATAACAATGTATGACAACCACATGGGGTGAAGTAGATTTGAAGCAAAGAGTAGTGGAAAAGAAATGTGAGGATAGCAGAAGCCAGGGTAAGAGGTAAATATATGTTGCAAAAAGTAATACCATATGCTGACTAGTCATTTGTGAGTTAGTGTAAGATGAAAGAGGAAACAATGTATGTTAAAAGTAGACAAGGATAATGAATTAATAATAAGTTGTGCCATGTGAAATCTCGTAGCTGAACTTGAAGAATATAACTAGTTGGTGTAAAAAAGAAAGTGTCTTAAGAAGAAAGCACTAGGCCTGGTTGCTTTTGTAGCAGGATAGTGCTTCCACCATGAATGGTTGGCAGTGTTGTATAAATATCTTGTGATTTTATAGCAGTCTTTAGTTGCAAGGGAAGAAAATTCCATTGCGTAGGTAGGAAGGTGTCTGAAGCCTTGTCTCCATTTGTTATGAGTGTTTTTTCAATGTGAAGGAGATTTTTTATTTTTTGATTTACTGTTACTGACTGTCCAGTGCCAGTTCAGTAAGGTGCTTTAATATGAGGCAATTGTTTTCATATAAAAGGTTGTGGGCAAAAAGGAGATGATAATATCTGAGTTTGTTTTGATAACATATGTAGTGTTTTAAGAATATTGCAGGTATACTTGCTAGGTTCTGACTGTGCTGCAAATTTTTCTTGTGACAATACAGCCTTAAATTCATTTAGTCATTAGAAATGTATTTGCCAGTGTTATTCTTGTGTCTGGTGCTCATCCTTTAATAATTTGACAGAGTGTTCCTAGATTCATACAAAGGTGCATTACAGTGTTACAAGTGTATGAGAAAGAATGTTTGTTATCAGTTGTAATACCAAGAGAATTATATTGTTGTGCAATCTCAATATAATTGTTATTTATAGTTAAGGTATCTGTATTGGAAGACTGTGTTGATTGTCCATATATGATTGACTATTTATTTATTTACTTATTTATATCTATTTTTTCTCATCAAAGCTTAGGTTGTAGTCCTTTAACCAGGTAATTAGGTGTTAGGCTGTCTATTGATGGTTGTATCTTTGACATGATGAGGTTTATATTTTTTTCACTACATGTTATGATGGAATAGTCTCTGTGTTGCAGTATAATCATTTTATTTTTATGCATGTCTCTGGCAAGAACAGAGAAAAGGAGTGGGCTTAAAATGAAGCCTTGTGGAACTCCAATATTGCAGCTGAAGGAATATGACAGGCAGTACACCATGCCCGAGAACTAAGAGTTGAACCATTTCAATACTGTTTAAGAGCAGCCTATGACTGAGTCTGTCTTGTAGTATGGCATGGTCGGCAGTGTTGAAAGCCTTTTAAAAATCTAAGAAATGTGCAGCAGTACTCAGACCATGGTTTGACTGAGTTAGAACATGATTTCTTTCACTTAGAGCTGTTTAAGGTGAGCATGTAAGGATTCAAGTACTTTAGAGAGAGATTGTTCTATAGTTGTCTATTTTTTGTTTATTCCCAACTTTGAAGAAAGATATAATCTTGTAGTTTTTCCAGATGGTGAGGAAAGAACTTCCTTCAGGCATTGACTTATTATTAATGTAAGTGGGTATGACGCACTGTTGGTAATTTGTTTTAAGAATGGAAGTGGTGGATGATCTATTGAAGGGGAGCTATGTCCTTTCATTTTGTGTAGTAGCATTTTAGTGGTTTTGATTATAAAATGTGAAAAATTCAATTGGGTTGTAGTTGTGTTTGTGTAGTGATCTACTGGGTTTATAATGGCTGAATATGTTTGGAAAGGTTTGGCTGTAATACTTTTAATTTTTTTCATAAATGTGTTAACTGTGTTTATTGCTCTGTGGGTATAAATGGTTTGTGTCAACAGCTTTGACTCTATCAATGAGTTTATAAATGTTCTACCGGAAGGCATCTGGTTTATTTTTGTTGTTATGTTGTAGGCTGCAGCAGTATCATTGCTTGGCTTCCCTACATTGTGTCTTACACTTGTTTCATACTTCTTTGTAACGTGTGTGCCCATTTTTATTGGCATATGTTTATAAGTTTTTTTACAGGCTTTATAACAGTGTCATTAGTATCCATGTAGTTTTGTCAGTCCTGGATAGATATGATTTTTTTTACTTTAATTATCCTTTCAGTAGCAAATTTGTCTAATAGGACAATATGGAATTGTTATTTAAATGAATGGCTTCATCAGCAGAAAGAGTTAGGGGTTTATGACAGGTGTTTATGTAACATGAAACACTTGCTGCCACTTACTCAAAAAAACAAGTGTTTAAACTCCCACTAGCTTGATCTCCCATTACTACATACCTCTCCGCTTCACAACACTCAACCTTATAAAACTATATAGCCTTACCAGAACAATAACTCTAACCCTAAAACTCCACCCAGTTCCCGGCCTGAGCCCTCACATTACCCTAAACAATTAGTACCCCTCCCTAAGCCTAAAGTGTCCAATCACTCACTAAGTATAAAACTCCAACCAACCTCCTTAAGTCTTAATTCCCCAATCACTCCCTAACCCTAAAACTCCCCTCCTGCTTTATAACCCCCAAACTCCCTTCCTACTCCTTAGCCTTAACACTCTCTTCCCACTCCCTAACCCTAAAACTCTCTTTCAGTTCCTTAATCCTAAACTCTTCCTGTTGCTTTCCAACCCTAAAATCCCTCTCCTGATCCCTCCCCATGGCTGCCCACTTAAATAACTTGAACTCAAATAATGTGCTTGAGTGTGAAGTACAGCAGCTGCTTTCCCAAACTCATAATTGAGTTCTAGCATATGTGAAAGCCTAAACATTACAAAACTTTTGAGTCCCTGGCTTTTAGACAGGGGTTTCAAGCATTTCAGTCTCAACCATGTTTAGTAGACTATTGAGTCAGACTGAGGTAAGCTCAATTGTTTGAGGAGAGTTCTGAGAAATACAAACTTCCAGTATATAAAGTGACTCATTGAATTTTTCAAGCCACAGGAAGAGGAAGTTTCTAGGCTAATAGAGAACAAACAAAAAGAATTTGAAAGCATGGATTTGTCAGAATCAAATCTAGTGAAGCTGGAGCATTTACAAAATAAATTGGACATCTATGATGCCAAATTAAAAAGTATAAAAAGCCATAAATTATCCAGAGACTATAAAGATTTCAAAAATGGACATGTTTTTGAATGGCCTAAGGAACAGCTTATTAATAGTGGTATCAGTAATAACAATAGTGGCAATAGTAAGACGTGACTGAGGGCTACAGAAGAGAAGCAAACATATACATCATATAAAAAAAATAGATAGTAATCAACATCAGCTTGTAGTACAAGCAGAGATACATTCCAAAGAAATTTCTAACCTACGTCAATGAGTCTTAAATGGCAGTGTATGACAACAGGAGGATGAAATTGTGAGAGACAAAGATAAATTGTCAGAAGTAACAAATGATAAATGAGAAGTAACAGCTGATCCAGTGACTCTAGTAGGAACTATACCCAAGAATTGAGCCACTCATTTACCCATCTTCCAACAGCTTCCTTTTTTAATTCAAACGAACAACCCCCAAGCTTCCAGATCTGTGAGCAGAGGCAGGGAAAAGAAAAAAGGAAAGTGTTTTGAATGAGAATGCTAGTTCTATAGTAATAAATATCTCTGATAGTCAACTAATGAAAAAACAACTGAGTATTCTTGAGAGAGGTCTGAATTTTATACCATCCATCTGGTCACTTCTGAATGAACTTGTAATAGATCTCAAATGCTTTGCAAGGAATGTTACTTTAAAACATATATTTGGCAATGAGAGAATGGAAACATCAAGAACAATATAAAAAACAAGTACATTTGTGCCACTTAGCCACCCTACAGTAGACATGTTTATACACTTATGTGAGAATAAAATAGCTGCTCAGAGAGAAGAAGGAAGTGGGGAACATTTCTATAATTTAAGTCATGATGAACATCTTGCATTGGATGAATTACAGAAAAGGAGAGATATAATAATAAAACCACCAGACAAAGGTGGTGCGCTGGTGGTGATGAATTTGTATGATTATGTTAAGAAAATGGAAAAAATGTTGAGTGATAGGAATGCCTATGTTGTGATCAGTAAAAAGGATGTAGATAAACTGGTGCTAAATGTACAAGATATATTATATGAGAAATTGATGAGTATATGTATCAGCAAAGAGCTATATGATTTTTTTGAAGTAGCTTTCCCCACTATACCTGTCATAAGTGGACTACCAAAGATCCATAAACATTGCTTTGATCTGCCCATGCACCCTATAGTGGCAAGTAGAGGGTAGATAACTGAGCCACTTTCCATCTATCTAGAAGGTGAGCTTAAAAATTGTTACCTGCAGCAAAGACAGTTGTAAAAGACACAGCACAATTCTTAAGGCATAATGGAACTGAGAGAATCTTATGGAGGGATTTTACAATGGATGTGAACAGTTTATTTACATGTATTCTGAATGAGTATGGAATAGAAGCCATAAGAGACTATGCTGATCGTGAACTGGTGGATGTTGATCTTCTATGTAGCCTTTTAGAGTTAGTGCTAGAGATCAATGTATTTATATATGGAAATAAACTCTACTGGCAGAAATGGGGGGGTAGCCATTGGGAACCCCCTGTGCAAACACCTATGCAAACCTCATTTTGGTGTAATGGGAAGAGCAATGATTTGCAAATGAGAGAAATAGATGGAATGACCAACTGTTATTCTACAATAGATTTGTGGATGATGTTTTCCTTCTGTGGGAAGGGAACAAAGCTACGCTAAATGCATTTGTCAATTTCTTACTGACTACAACCATATTTCTGAAGTTTGATGTTAAGTCATCTGATAAAGAGATTGAGTACTTAGATGTGAAGGTATATCTGGGTTCCACAGACGTTGATACTGTATTGCATAGAAAACCGATGTGGCACAACCATATGTTGCATTCCACCAGCATGCATCCCAGGCATATTTTCAGTAACATAGTGAATAATCAAAGGACATGTATCTCAAAGTTAAGTACCAAAGAGGAAAGTTTCCTGAAGGAGCATAACGAACTATTTAGAAACTTCAAGGAGAGACGTTATACTGAAAAAGCCCATTAGAATGAATGCTATGAGAGCAGGTGAGCTGAGATCTATGAAAGGGAGACCCGGGTCTATATTATAACAATGAACGATCAAATGATCGAACATTGTTATATCGAACTCAAAAGTTCAAATTCGCAACACATCAAAGTACCAGAACAGCAATTTTTTTCCCCAGGGAAAAAAAAATCTTTGTTTCCAAAAAAAAAAAAAAAAACCAAAAAAAAAACACACATTCAAACATTACATAAAGTACACCCCCTGACATGGGGGGCTGTGACCCCCCACAACCCCCTACTTAAATATACCAACTTCAAAATCGCACTACAGTGCCAAAAACGGCAAAGTGATGGAAGCGACCAAGCAACTTCTTTCCCAGGGAAAGAATTCACTTATATGCCACTTCGTCATTTTGTGTTTTCGATATTTGAAGTTCGACCTAGATGCATTCGACAAAATGCGTCTTTGGTCTTCTGATAGGAACTCGGGAGACCCTACTATTCAAAGTATCAAAGTTATGAGCAAACAAGTTCAATACTACCAACTGCAAATAAAGTAAGATGCACCCTAACTTATAGTATTGACAACAAGACAATATGTGATGTTGTTAAAAAGTATTGGCCAGTATTGACGTCTGATGCCAAAATAAAAGAAATCATTGGTGATAACCCCCTTTGCTTTCAGAAATAAGAAGAACCTGAAGAGGCTATTATGCCATAAGGACAGCATTAATAAAGGAGCAAGTAATATTGCATATACACGTAGAGGCACTTGGAAATGTGGCTGCTGTAAGGCTTGTCATTTGATTAATACAAGTAATGTTTATCGGAAAACAGGAAAATGCTACAGCTTACAAAGTTGGGCTACTTGTACCACTAAAAATGTGATCTATATCACTGCATGCACTCTTTGCTCAGCCTATTATATAGGCAAAACAAACAGAATGTTAAAAAAACATATCCTGTGGCATTTATCTGATATAAGGAATAAAGTAAATACAAATGCCCTCTATTCAAATGTGAAGCGTAATAACACCAACTTGCTCAAGTTTATGGTCAAATCTATTGTGAAAGAAACATCAAGAGGAGGTGCCTTGCAGAAGAGAATAGAGGTAGAAGAACTCAAATGGATAACAGATCTAAGGGCAGGTTTCCCTCCAGGCTTGAATGGAATGGTACTGTTGAAACCAATTTTGATAGAACATGGCCTGAAAGGGAGGTGATAGCAATAACTTCAACACTGTTGGCCCAAACTAAGGAACTGTTGATTTGAATGACAACTACCATGGGGAATGCTTCATATGAATGACAGCTACTATGAGGAAGTGATGTGACCTGAAAGAGTGGTTCTTTTGAATGACAACTACTCATGAGGAAGTGATGCAATGGTTTTCAAAAGACCGTGATTGGCCTATCCAAGCTTTTAAACATCTAGCCCAGTAAACAGGATCTGAAGAAGGCTAAGGTCAAAATCGCTTGCCCTGTTTGCCTATTTTATTGGTGTTGTTGCATTAAAGTTTTATGTGAATTCTGTGTTCTGTTCATGGTGGTACATTCAACTGTTTGTTTTTAAGTTACTTTGGATTTGGACTACTTTTGGTGGTGTGACTTTTTTTTTCTTAAAGTGTCTTTTTCTTTTTCTTGAAGAATCTGTTTATGTAGTACAATTTTTGGATAAGTTCTGAACAATGCTGGGTGTTTCTTAGTTTCCTAACATAATTAAAGTAAATTTGTAACTTGCCTTAGCTTCGGATGCTAGCCTAAGTTCATGGAATGCATTTGTTTTCCTGACAGTGTTTTTAAAGTTCCTTTGATAACTTTTTGATATTAAACTTGATTTGGTGTTTTTTGTTTTTCCTGTATTGTTTAAGAAGCTTTTTTTTTTCTTTTATTGTATTTTTTATCTAAACATTCTACTCATGTACCAACTCCTTTGCTCAACGCTTTCTGGAATTCATAAACTCCAATGCCCTGGATCAACTTATCCACACCCCCACCAGGGGCAACAATATCCTAGATCTAGTCATTACCAACATGAGTGACCAGTGTTCCAACCTGAAGCCAACACCTCATTGGTCCGCTCCGACTATAAGCTAATTACCCTAGATATCCACATCCCGCCCCCACCCCCCATTAAGGAAAGCATGGTAAAAAATTTCTCCAAAGCCAACTTCATGCTTCTTATGACAGAAGTGGTGAACTTCATGACACCCATGCAGATTGACAATAAAGTTATGACTACTGAATCCTACACAATTGCACTTTATAAGCACTTACATGAGTGCATGGATTGTGCTATCCCAAACAGAACCAAGACACTATCCTCCAAAAAAAGGAAGTCAATCTGGTGGTCCCCTGCCATAAACAAACTGTACAACAGAAAGAAGAAACTGTTGCAAAAGAGAGTAAAATCCCATGAGTGGAGGAGCTCCCTGGTCAGCCTCAGTAAGAAGCTGCGATCCCTGATAAAATCCTGCAAAGCTAGTTACGAAAACAAAATTGCCACTGATTCTAAAGACAACCACAAAGCATTCTATAGCTATGTCAAGAATCTCAATGGCAACACTCAGATCTGCTCTGAGTTACAGCACAATGGCACTAAATATACAGACCCAACTAATATTGCCAACATCCTGGCAGATAGGTTTAGTGCTAACTTTACCCCCCCTTTCACCCCCTAAAGAGCCCATCTCTATACGGGAAGAATGCAAAGTTCCTGTAATCACAGGTAAAAACCGCACTCTCCAAAGCCAAGAAAACAGCATCCATGGGACCAGACAACATCCCAGGCTGCATTCTACATGAACTACAAAACGTACTGGCACCCCACCTAAGTACCATGTTCAATCATAGCCTCACCTCAGGCTTTGTGCCTGCTGAATGGTGCACAGCGACAGTTATCCCACTCCACAAAGGGGGAGCCACCATGGACCCCGGGAACAACCGCCCCATTAGCCTGATGAGTCTGGTCTGCAATGCCATGGAATGTATAATCATGGAACTTATAAACAAAGACATTGGTAATCTCCAAACTCTGGACCCTACCCAGTTTGGGTTTGTAAAAGGCAGATCATGTCTACTAAACCTGATAGACTTCTTTGAAGCAGTCACCAAAGCCGTAGACAAGGGTAAGGTGGTCCACACAGCCTATCTAGATTTTGCCAAGGCTTTCAACACCATTCCCCACTCTGGAATTATAGATAAACTCACTAAACTAGGTATAAATCCCTATGTCACAAGATGGGTTGCCAACTGGCTCACTGACAAAACCCACACTGTGAAAGTAGCAGACTCCAAATCCGACTTCAGACCAGTGACATGTGGAGTACCACAGGGTTCGGTCCTGGGTCCTCTCCTGTTTGGTATCTACTTCTCTGAAGTACAGGCTAACACAGAAGGTCTTTGGCTAACAAAGTTTGCAGATGATTGCAAACTAGGAGCCATAATTGAAACTCCTAATGATGTGGACATCCAACAAAAGGGCCTCACTGAGACAGATGCCCGGTGTCAAAGCCATGGCCTCAAGCTCAATGCCAAAAAGTGCATTGTCATCCCCTTTGGTAAAAACTCTGTACCCATGAACTACAACATAGGCGGTAGTATACGTAACACCGAAAGTGAGATAAAAGACCTTGGGACACAGGTGGACAGTAGTCTCTCCTTTGATAATCACATCGCCGCAGTAGTCAGAAAATACTTCTACATGGCACACCTCATCACAAAAGGTTTCTCATCCAGAAAAAAAGAGGTCATTGTTCCTCTCTATTCATCACTCATTAGATCCATTATAGAGTATAACGCTCCTTTTGGTATGTACCTCACAAGACATCTACAACAACTGGAAAGGCCGCAGAAATACCTCACAGAGCATTAGCGACATCAAACAGATGCCCTACGCAGACCATCTCAAAAAAACTCCAGCTTTACTCTGTCGCATATCGCCTACTCAGAGGTGATCTCTGCCTAACATACAAAGCTATGTCAAACCCAGAGCTGTTGGACATGCTCCACTTAAAGAAATCCCAGTCCCTCTGAGCTACACGCTCTAGGGACCTAAACTTTGTCATCACAATAAACAGAACATGCCGGAGGGATAGATTTCTGTCCCAGAGACTTCCCATACTCTGGAATAAACTACCTATCTATATCAAACAAAGCTCCTCATTAGCACTCTTCAAGAAAAATCTTGATGATTGGATGGGAAATAGGAAATTCACCCCGGGGATCACCTCTGTGGCTCTGCTCGACAGTGGCATAGGAAATATTTTTCTTGGGTGGCAAAAGCCAGGGTACCTTTTTGGCTGGGCTTGTATAGGCCCCAGGGCCGATAGTCTAGTACCTACCTATGAACCTATGAGCCACCAGTCTGGTTACCTTTTAAATTCACAGTTTTGTTTGGTTCTGGTAGGGACTGCCAGCAAAATGCATTTATCCAGGTGTTCACAGAGTTTATGTACCTTTTTGCTGTGCTAGTATCCTAAGTAATACAGCTACATATGAATTTTGAGACTTCACCATAGAATTGGAGTAGGGGCACATTTGAAGGCATTGAATTTTGTAATGTTTGCATTTAACTGCTTGGAGGTTTTGAAGAAAAATGTTACTGGTCTGTAATCAGATTTAACTGAGGAAGGGAATGCCAGATATTATACCATGACCCTCCATTAATATTCCAAAACGTGCACGCTGATTGGCCAGCATGCACGTTGTAAATCGACTTATACTAATGGAAAAAGGTCCGGTCGCCCGGACTTTTTCCATTAGTATAAGTCTTTTAAAACACTGTGTCGCTATGTTAAAAGAGTTTAACATAGCGACACAGGTTTACAAAAAGCAACGGAGATCTCCGTTGCTTTTTTTAAAGCTGTCTCGCTATGTTAAACTCAGCGAGACAGCTTTAAAATAAGCAACGGAGATCCCGTTGCTTATTTTAAAGCTGTCTTGCTATGTTAAACCCATTTAACATAGCGAGACAGGTTTAAAAAAAAAAGCAACGGAGAAAGCAAGATCTCCGTTGCTTTTTACTGTTTCGCTATGTTAAATGGGTTTAACATAGCGAGACAGCTTTAAAATAAGCAACGGGATCTCCTTTGCTTATTTTAAAGCTGTCTCGCTATGTTAAACCCATTTAACATAGCGAAACAGTAAAAAGCAATGGAGATCTTGCTTTCTCCATTGCTTTTGGCCACAGCTCTTATGTACTGCGTAGGCATGCGCAGTACATCAGAACTGTCGCGGATACCAGACAGCTGAGGAAGGGCAGCGAAGAGGCATTATACAATGCCGTTATTTAAGAAAAGTAATAATTTCTTTTTTTAAATAATGTCATAGTATAATAGCAATAACCCACTTCTGCGTGTGGGTAATGCGGGATTTACCCACGGTTGTCTTTGTTTGGTCCCGAGGGTCAAACCACGCCAACCGTGGGTAAATCCCGCATTACCCACACCCAGGCATGGGTTATTGCAATAATAATGCATATTGATGTTATTCTGGTAAGGACCAGTTCAAGAATATTTTGTCCTCTAGTTGGTTCCTTGACAATGTGGTCCAGGGAGTTTTTGTTTATGAAGTCAAGAGATTTTTGAGTGTAACCTAGAGATAAGGTATAGGTATGCCAGTTTATTGGTAGGTACTTAAACTCTCTTAGGATAATGGAATTATGGTTATTTTGAAGTTCATTCAGTTTATTTAAGAACTTAACATGATTTTCTGGGAGCACAGAGGAGGCAGATGCATGTCTGGGAGGAAGATAGAGGCACAAAATATGAAGCTGTTTTGTGTGAGCTAAGGTAATGGTGACAACCAGAAAATTCATGTTAGCAATGTTGGTAAATTGAGAGGGGAACAAACATGATTTTTATGTCTTTTTAACTATAATGAGCACTCTGCCTGCACTTTTGTTTGATCTATCTTTTCTATAAATATTGTAATCTGGCATGTTGAGTTTAGAGTTATGGATAAGTCAGTTTATCCATATTTCTGATATTGGACGGATGCAGGGATGCATATTTTTGTGGCCAAACATAGAGTAGTTCAGTTTTGTTGCAAATGCTCCCAGCATTTAAATGCATAATTGTTCATTCCTCTGTAGTTCATGGAAACAATGTTTGGTATGTGTGAATGTAGTATGTTTGTGATGGTTTGTATCAGACCAGCATTTGTATCAATATCACCTGCACAGATTGATAGCATTAGAGTGGTTTGGCTTTGAACTTTAGAATCTGAAGAAGGTATTTAAAGAGTGTTTTCCTATGTTTTGTGTGAAGTATTGGCAAGTGCCAGTTTATTTAGGAGCAGAGAGTATTAAGTGTAAATGTGAAGAGTATTTCTTTATATTTATTGTTGTTCCCATGCTCTGCATTATTCAAATAATGCAAGGACACTTGTAGACATTATGACTAGTATATTTTTACCAAACATCTAAATTTATCCTCAGTGAAATCTAGCATATTAATATCAGCATGCCATAAATAAAGACTAGACCAACATAATAACATAAGTACCTGACCAAGACTGTCATCCAGGCAGTATGACAGACAGTCCACTCCAGTGAGGGCTGTCTCATACCAAAACAAGTGGTATAGTCACACTGCCCCCTGGCCAGACTAGCAACTGAGCAGAACCAGCATTGAAAGATCACTTGCTTTCACCTTTCTGAAGCTTGAAGGGGCCAAGGAAAGAAAAGGGGGGTGAAAAGGGGGAAGGCCACATAGCAACCACCCTTTATTAATTACAGTGGGGAAGGGGGTGTCACTTGACTGCTTCACTGAAAAATATGGTGAATGACTGCAGACTGTATATTAAATAGTGGGGATTTTTGGTGGGATGATAGGGCTCTTCATGGTAAATGAACCACAGGGACTCCACAGGGAGTTTGCAAAGCAAACTCAACAAGTCCCTATACCCTACTTTACTCAAATGCCATAAGGGCATTTTTAGATGTTGCAACTACTTTATTTTTCCAAACATCTCCATTTGTCATCAAAGAAATTTAGTATTTTAATAGCAGCATGACATAAATGAATCAAAAAACATAATAACCCAGTTACCTGAACAGCCATGTTAGCTGGGTAGTGATACAAACTTCCCACTCTGGTCTGGGGTGTCCTATACCAAAGTGAATGCCATACTTATAGTGCCCCCTCAGCCAAACTTATAACTGACCAGATGCAAAATTGAATGATCACTTTCTACCTCCTTCTTGAAGTTTGATCTGGCCCAGGAAAGAAAAGGGGGAGGGGGGTGAAAAGGAGGGTCAGCAGAGAGACTACCCTCTCTTTCCTAAATGTCTGATAAAAGCAAATGAACCAATACTATTGAATAAACCAACAAAACACTAACAACTGGTATTCTAATGAATCTGATGAACTTAGATACATTAAACAATGAATTAAAAGGAATGTGCCATAAACCAGCCATGCATAAACAAACTTTGTAAAAAGATAATAAGATCAAGATTAAATAAATCCCTTGCCATATCTGATAGGAAGAATCTATCTGATTTGTACAATATTGGGTCTTTATCAACTAAGTCACAGTGATTGTTGACCACAAAGTTCAAACTCTAGGTGGCTCAGACCATCCTGTGATTTAAAATTGTTCATGTTTTCTCAACTGCTACATATGTCAAAGATCAATGCCACAAATATATAGAAATTATGGAAGATGACACAGCCTATGTTCCAGGATATAATTGCCGAATAGATACCAAGTCTTGAAGGATATAGGATAATAACCTGCGATTTAGGGTCATCCAATATCATTATCACCTAAATGGTTAATTAGGAAGTTCAGCTGACTGAACTCAAAAGTATACTGATAGAGTTGCCAACAACTGGTCCTTCTCATGGCTGGAATGCCCCTCAAAAGTATGATCCATGAGCAAGGAGACCCAGATGCAGACTTCCTCATCATACAACAACACTGCTGGTTACATGTGACGCAAAGGAATGACCCAACACAAATCTCTCAAGTTACCTGTAAACAAAGCGAACAAGAATCACTTGAATACTGATAGAACATTAACGTTGCAGATTACCCAGTGTTGATCAAAAATGCTTGTGATGACCATCTACCCATCCTTTTTATAAGTTCTACTGACTGTCATTCCTTAGCTTGGTCAGCTGTTTGCCCTATACAGGAAGAGTGAGAGGAATAACCCTAAAATGACAAACCCTAAAGAAACACTGTAATGAAAAACAGACTCAAAGCTATTTTAACAGTCAGGACTACAAAGGTTATAATGGATAAGGAACCAATAAAAGGGACAGAGTAAAATGGTAGGGGATCCATCTAACATAACTTTATTATCCTTCCCAGGTAGTCATTCTTGAATCTGGAAATCCATATTAACATAGAGCACTGAAATACAGACAAAGGCTCCAGCTTACATCCTTTATGTCTTGGCCAAATTTATCATAGTCAGTAAAATACCATCTCATGTCTCTCCCTGAAAAGATGCTACTAGCTTAGTGAGACTAACCCTGTCAACAAAGGATAAATAAATGAATTAAAATAAATAAATTAATTAATAAAGAAACAAACAAAAAATGGTTTCTTACCTTTGTCTGTAATTATTAGCTGGAATATTTCTGCTAATCTCTCTCTGTCTCTTTCTTAATGGTCCCACTGCCTCATTGCATCGCAATTCATCCTTTTTCTGCATCTACTTTTGACAGTTGTTTTCCTTTTTTTCTTCAAGTTTAGCCATCAGCACTCCACTGGAGGAGGAACATTGAGTTGGTTGCCTTACCTTTTCAGTGGGGTTCCTAGGACACCCACTGTCAACAGGTCCACACAAATTACCAGAACTGCTAGATAAATGATCCTCACTAGATTTTAATAAGCTGTCATAATACATGTATACCTGTACTTCTTTATCCATTGTCTCATTGCACTTATCCTAGGGTGTGCTTTTATTAATCTTTTTTTCTGTATCCACAGGGCATTGTGTACCCAATTATGCTCCACCCCCATACACTATTGATTACTCCTTCTGCACAGACATACTATTTTATTGTTATTTTGTTACTGCAAATGCATTAGCCCCCCCCCCCCCCACCACCACCACCACCATTCAACTTATCACCTTTTCCTTCTTCCATTTTTTTACTGGTTTTAGCATGCCGGAGGTCAGCAACCTGGGTTGCACACTATTGAATGAACTTCATGATTCACCCACAGTTGTACCTATCCCTTTATCTCCATTTTATCTACGCACATATGTCATTTTACAGAAAGCTCCGTCTGCCCTGCTTTTAAATCAGCCATATGTTTACAGATTAAAACTGGATTATTTCTATGCAATGCAGGGTTAGTGACATGCTTTCTCTGGTATTTTAGCAGCTAACTCATACAGGGTTCTCTTTCTTACCTGTAGCCTTCATTGGTTGCAGACTCACAGTCCAAGATGACTGAGGGACTTACTGTGGATGAGCAGACTGATAGGCTACTGCCTCTTACTGTGCTAGCTGACCTATTCCTGCTTTCCTTCTCTCCCACCCCTGTTCCCCAGCCACGACTGGACCATTAATTTGTATTCATTCCAGATCGTGGCCTTCATCCATGAGCTGCCCCTCTCTTAAGCATACATTCATTCTTATACAGTCCTAGCTTACACACATTAGTAAAAAGGCCATCTCACTCAACTCAGAACTTCAACACAAGCTTATCAGTCATCAACTAATAATAATCTTTATCACACCCTCTCTTCAAACATCAATCAAATTATTTCAAATCTTTCATTCTTTACCCACCAACACCATTATGTCACTTCATATCTAACATGTTTTTACATACAGCCACAATCTATTACCACTGAAAAACACATAGAGAGGCTTAAAGTGAGATCATTTCATTGGACAGAGTTTTTTTTAGTTGGTTTAGTCACTTTTCTTTGAATCAATAAATTCCATTGTTTGTCACATGGTGGCATTAAGCAGTGCCTTATATAGACGCAGATGCTTAGAACCTAAATTTTCCCTGTAAAACTTCCACTGTAACTTTACCCACTGCATAGTTGCACAAATAGCACACTGAGGAGCACTGCCACACAAATTCATTCATACATTGCCTGGTTGTAGTTTCTACCCTAACAGCATCCAAGTTAGCCTGCTGTACCACCCCTTTGTAGTTCATCTAAAAAAATCCTGACACCATGGATGGATACTTTCCCAATTTCTCTGCTGCCAGATTGGTAAATATGGGCATCCTGAGACAATGCAGGAATTGTCTCTTGTTCTCTGATAACCAACTAAGCCTTAGAGAAATGGATACAGTATGTGAAAGATGTAATTATACAGTACCACAGGATACAAGACTCTTACTCAGAAAAACAATCAGTTTGCCAGTAGCATAAACATTATTCCCACCACACATAACAGTGACCCAACATATAGACCAGCATATGCTGAGGCCATTAAAAGCAATCTTCCTAAACCCCAAAGACATACTATACATTCATCTTAGAAAAAGAAATCTTAGCAACCCTCAAAGTACTCTTCAAAACAACACCCAACAAAACACAGACAGCCACACCCTTTGGCGCCTCAATTACAAAGTCTATAAGGCAAGCCAGCACAATGCCAAATTGGCTCTTTTGTGAAACATATGGCTGTCCTGCTCACAAGGCTGCATAAAGAAACAATCATGGACAGTTGTCTATCAAGGGCCAGGATCCACCAAATAACCCACACACTCAGCTTTTTAGCCCACAAATATGAGTATTACTCCATCATAATCCATGTGGATGTAAATGATCTGAGACGTAACTTCCTGGACTATATGAAGAGAGAAATTATGTTGCTTCTGGTCTATGTGTTCCAAGATGGTATGTGCCTAACATTGACCAGCATTCTATTTTCATCAAAAAGTATGCCACAATATGAACAAAAGATGATGAATTTCAACTGGCTTAGCTTCTTGTGTCATTTCAAGGAGGTACAATATTTGTCAGCATGGAAAGATATGATCAACAGACCACACTGCTTTGCCAAATATGGTCTCAACTTGTTCCCTCGGTGCTTTTAAATATTGGATAAAACATTTTTTCTCCCCCATAATGCATTTTTTAGGTAATGTCAAACTGACAAATCTGATATAGTAAAACAAACTAAGGGAATCTAAAGGTGTTACTGCTCAATGCCATGAGCCAAAATAAGAAACTCCAATCCTTCCAGGCTCTACTCACCCTTGAGAATGTGGACATCTGTGCAATTATTGAGACATAATTTAAAGCTATGGAGAGCACCCCATCAGTGCAGGGCTAAAATGCCTTCCAAACATTCAGTCCAGCTACTGCACAGGCAGGGACCAAATATGGAGGTGTCTCAATTTATATCAATAAAAAATACACCAAGTCTAGTCAAACAAGATAATATGCTTGAGATTCTCCATGCCCAGATCTCCAAAGGCAAAGTCCCACATCATATCCTTCAAAGCTAAAGGCTCTATGATCTGAGAAACCCATAACTCATACTTGGACTTACTGTAAGTCCTCACCATCAACCAAATACTATCTTCATGGGTGACTTCAACTGCCCCACCATAAACCAGGATACGTACATGACCCCCAAACTTACAGGGTTAGAGAATCCTGGACTTTGTAAACACAAATCTCTTGGACCAGATAGTCCTTACACCCATGAGGGCTGCAAACATACTCAACCTGGTACTCAGAAACATGGGATAATACTATACCCCCCCATCCCTTAGCGCAATGTCCTTTCTGGCAAGGTCAAACCACAAAACTGTCTCCATTGTAATAAAATCAATTCTGAAACCCTATCTAACCCTGTAAGATTTAGGAACTATTCTAAAAAAATGTCCTACTACTAAGTGATAACCTGTCAAAATTTCAAGCCCACCCAAACCCTGAGAACACATCTGCCTATGTGGAATCATTCACAGAAACCCTGTACAATCATGTCAATAAATAGTGAGAGTTCTACCTACCAGAAATAATCTCAGAAGTAACTCTAAAAACAAACCACCCTGGTGGAATCCAAACATAAACAGGTTGTACATGTACAACAAGAAAAAAAAGTCATAGCCAAAATTAGGAAATACTACACCCAACATGATAAAAACATTCTCCTCAATCTAAACAAACAACTAAGAAGACAAAGTAAGTCAGCCAGATATGTGGAAAGATAACCTCCCAGGCTAAGGACAACCACAAGGCTTTCTTTAGCAATGTCTGAAACCTCAAAGACAAAATGCAGCAGTGTGCAGAACAGATTGTAAATTAAGCCAGGTACACGGAAACAGAAGATATAGCAAATATGCTGGCCAACAGATTCAGTACCAGTTTTTTACCCCCTCACCTCGGCCGCCACCCAGGAAATACTATCAAACAAACCCCCCAAATACCAATAGAGAGCAGGTCCTAGATGCATTTTCTAAGGACAAAAGAACTGCATTGTTGAGTCCCAATAACAGCCCTGGATGCCTTCTAAATGTCACCCTTAAACATGATCTATCAGGATCACTAGAATCACTGTTTAGCCATAGCTTACACACAGGCTTTGTGCCACCTAGCAAACTACAACAGTCATGCTTTTGCACAAAGGTAGGCCATCACTGGACTCCAGGAACTACAGGCCCATTGGTCTGATTATTCTCAGATACAAAGCCTTGGAAACAATCATCATGGAAATTATTATTAAGGGCATACAAAACCTTCAAACACTGGATCCAACCTAGTTTGGTTTTGTCAAGGGCAGATCATGCCTACTCACCCTGGTGGACTTCTTTGAGAAGGCCTCCAAGGCAATGGATGAAGGCAAAATGGTGGATGCTGCCTACCTTTTCCTGGCTAAGGCATTTGATACAATACCCCCTGCAGGCATTGTAAACAAACTCACAGACATAGGCATAAACCCCTATGTTGCAAGCTGGATAGCCAGCTGGCTCTCATATAGATCCAAGGAAGTTAGCATAGCGGAGACCACCTCCACTGAGATATGTCCTCATGCTAACATTTTGTTTAACATTTGATAGGAGATTACCCAGATTTTCTTGATTCTGTTTATTTATTTACTATTTGCTTAAAGGGTATGTGGGCTCATTTGAAACCCCTTTTCAGCTATGTCCAAAAAGTACAGAAACAAAGACAAGCAACAGGAATAATGAACAAACTTATATAAGAAGAAATGCAATATCATTTTAAGGGGTCTTGGAAGAAACATTTGCATATAACAGATCAGTAACTTGTTGCACAGCCTTGTGTACACAGAAACATTGTTGAGACAGAGTTAACAATAAAACCAAAGTTGATGATATTTACTGTATATACATAAAGTCTATTTTGAATTTCATCATTTCAGAAAACTAGAAGGGCAACATTTAGGATAGCAAGCAGGGAAAGACTGCCATGCTTGAGGCAGTATGCTGTTCGAATTCAACATTTCAGAGTGACTGTCTTACTGGAGGGTAATATGTTGCTAAATTGTAAATAGCGAGGTTAATCATTGTCCCTAAAGTATGTATACTTAATTTCCTGTCTATAGGTTCAGAGAAGGTCTTTTTGAACTCATTGTGAGATTCCAGGCACTTTTATTAGGTGGGAGTCTGTTCCAGAATGTCAGGCCTATTTGGGAGAAGGTACAGTCTCTGGTATCTGTCATATGCAAGTCGGCTTAATGTGAAAGCTTTTTCCTGGATGCATCATAGCAAGTAATCCTGGTCTTCGATGAGGAATTTCTATTTTAAGGGTATGCAAATAGCCACTGTTTAGTATTTTGTGAATAAGAGTACTTAGGAGATAGGTTGACCTATCAGTGACTGGAAGCCATTTTAGACATTGCAGAAGATTACAATGGTGAGATGTCAGCAACGAGGACAAATCTGCTAATTTTATTTTTCGATCAGCTGAAGTCTTTGGGAATTTTGTGCTGAAAAAATAATCAGAGGAAGACTATATTCCATTTTAGGGAGAAGAATATTTTTAGCTAGAGAAAAATGGGATGAAGGGGACCATAACTATGAGACTCTAGTTATTTTATCTATGTGATTTGAAAAAGTTAAAGAAGGATCAAGGTTAAGTCCTGGATATTTATATTCAGAAATGGGGCAAATAATCCTGTGGTTATTGATGATGTTAATAAGAGGTACATAGGAAACCACCAGTTACATTTCTTGTCCCACTGAGCTTGAGTTTGTAATTTTACTGGTGTCATCAGTTATTATGTCTACATTTATATGAAAGATGTTTCTTGTGACAGTAGCATTTCCACATATTTTTCATTATGAAATTTGTACAAAAACATTTTGAAAGAGAATTCACTTTGTTCTATGGTTGGCCAATCACTCCACTGTTCATTGATCACATTTTACAGTCACAATTTTCCCCTTTACTTTTCTGGTGTAATTAGATAACACTTTATTATTTCTTTCAGCATTTGAGACCAAGTTGAGTTTATACTTAGATCAGAAACACTTCATAAAAAGTAAATGGATTATGTACTTTATTAAATATACACTTGATTTTAAGACTTGGATCATTTTCAAAAGTTAAGCAGTACCTTTTTTTTTCTGTTGTATGGCCTATTAATTTTATCATTCAATCAGAATGGTTCTTTGTAGACTTTACCCTTATCTTTGTTTCTTCCCATTATGTATTCAAGAATGCAGAAGTGAATAATATTATAATAAAATACTTTTGTACATGCATTTTTCTATTTGCTAATATCTTTTGGTTAGCTCTTCGGTGTACCTGTGCAGAAGCATTTCTTATTCTTCTTGTTTCACACCTTAGTTGATATCTTTACTTCTGAGATAAAAAAAAAGTAGAACACCTGCATTTGTAAAATGAATGATTTCAAAATAAGCCAGCTTCTACTTAAGGTGTAATGATCAGAAGCAATAAGACATTTTCACATCTGGTGGAGTATAGTTTTTTAAGCCTGATTGAATTATGAAAGGCTGTTATGATGCTATTTACTTTTGCCATTGCATCAATATATTTCCTATCAGATGGAACATACACATGCCCCAGTCTACTAAACATTTTCTATGCACATGTCAGTGTTTCTCCATGATCTTTGTGTCAGAATTTTCTGTACATGTTCTTAAAGAATTATACTGTCTTATTTTCATCTTTACCAGGTAATGTTATTTCTGGGGTAACAAAAACATCATTTTTATAAGATAGATGTTTCATAGATGTGTTGACAAGTCATAAATATCAAAGAAAAATGAATCTATACATAGAGGGGTCTGCTTTTTTCTGTCCTAGATGTACCATTAAAATCCTACAATGATTCCTGCATATTGAACCACTATAATGAGACCTTTTCTTTAATGTCTTGAAAAAGAGAAGTTTGTAAATTCAGTGCACTCATTTCTGTGTTTTGCTAGAATTTATTTTTTTAGCTGGGACATCTTTGCATTTGCCTGTTGACTTTTGTTTTCTACATCTTCAAAAAGGGATACTGCAAATCTGACCACAACAACAAAAAGCCTACGTCACAATATTGCTGAGGGCTGAGTTCTCACCCTTGAGGAATTACTTAATTTAAATGGTAATGCAGCTCATAACATCAGCTCCTGTTTCCAGTTCTGGAAAAAGAGACTATTTTAATTCAGAAGAACATAAATTGTACTGATCATGGTGCTCCACCTTATAGAAAATGGCCCCTGGGTTCCTCTTGCATATATGCAATATTCTAACTAGTCGCACAAACTGTTAGAAGCCCATATGAATAATTATTTTCCTGAACCATTAGTTAGTCAGCATAACAAAGATGTATCAAGTGCCCCACTGATTGCTCAGTTACATCTGAGACCTCACCATGGTGTAGATTAATATAAATCACATATTGTTTAAGATAGTTGAAGCCCTTCAGCAGCATACCTCTCCTAACTGCCACAATTTGGGGCATGCACAAGAGGCAGAATGAAAAAGTGAAAATAAGGAGTCGAACTCATATGAAATACTGTCCATAATTCCCCTTGTACTGACACTATGCTCCTTGACTATTAATTACATACTGTAAATATGCTGATTCTCAGATCAGACAATCTATATTTGTAACAACTGCGTGCATGATAATATGTGGCTGCATTTCTTTTTACAAGATGATTATATGCTAAATTAACTACTCATTAACTAGCAAGGACCAGTGTCATGTGATATAGAAATAACGCCTGAGGATCCTCTAATGTCTGGTGATGGTGAAACATTTTAAAGTAAATCAAGAATTTACTGAAAAAGTTGTGCCAAACTGTTAGGCCAATTCAAAAAATTCCTGAGTGTGTGTGTGTGTGTGTGTGTGTGTGTGTGTGTGTGCCTGTGTGTGTCTGTACTTGCAGAAATTAACAAATGATAATTTAAAAAGAAAAAAAAAATATATATATATATATATATACATATATATATATATATATATATATATATATATATATATATATATATACAACAAGAAAAGGTAGTATGGATATTGTATAATACAACAGATATTGACTGGATAAGAGAATAAAATAAAATGGTTAAAATTAATTAATTATTCACAAGCATGAAACATCTTATTGTTTGAATACTCCATCCATATAAGAAGAGATCACCAAATCTTTAATTTTACAGCAGTAAAAATTATCATTATGTAAAGCAGTAAAAAATGCAATTAATCAATATCCTTAAAACAAGCGCATTTGTATTCAATAGGAAATATGCATTTTAACATTTTGTAATGTTTTCCAAGTCTCACAGCACTGTGATTTGATTCAAGTAGACTATTTCTGGAATATGTGCAAGCTGTAAGAATGATCTTTCATGTAAGACTATTGAAAAGTGTCTATTTAGTTTAATTCCATTAGAGCATTGGTGTGTGTAATAGGATTTGTGAGCTCATTATTTAGAAGTGGGCAGTATCCATTTTGGAGTAGTTTCAATGTGAGAACATTAACAGGTAGATAGATGTCACTGTGATACGGTGCAATATTGCTCCCTGAATAGATAGGCAGTGGTGTTCGCTGTTTGGGGAAAGATTTAAGAAGTGAAAAATCTTATTGTTTGTAGTCTAGAATAATGCAGTATTATAGTTCAATACATTAACTAAACTGGGTATGACATATTGAAGCCTCGGGGTCAAAACATTGATTATATTGGCTTTACACGCTTCAAAGATAAGTAGATTATGCATACACTGTATGCTACTTTAAGTTGTCATGCTAATAGGGAAATAATGCCATTTTGTCTGCAAAAGGATATTGAATTTTCAACCCGAAGCCCTAGATATTTTACTACCTGAGGTCGGATTCCACAAAACTTGAGGAATCTGGTGCATTACTCTGGTATTGTAATATGTTAATATATGACAAGAAACTCAGAATAGCTCACTGCACAATGGAGTAGTGTAGTTACAATGATGCACTACAGCAATAAGAGATAATTGTCCAGTCATGATGTACAATACCAACATTATGGAAAGATGATCACAATTTAAGAATTCTGATAATTGTATAGAAATATAATAAAAGCTGTACAGTAAAGTTAAGGACAAAATCGAATGTAACTCACTATGATATGAAAAAAAAAAAAAAATTAAAATGCCAACTATCCCAATATAAGCCGCATGGCATTCATAAAATAATTTTGCAGTAGACACAGAAACGTCTCAGACAACTACAGATATTTCCTTATGTCATCCACTAACTGAAAATATGTGCTTCAAAGCTGCAAGGCTATTTGTGTGTGTGTATATATATATATATATATATATATATATATATATATATATTTTTTTTTTTTTTTACATCATTGTTTATAATAAACTCAGAGACAACTATGGATATCTACATAATACGTGTACCATTAAAATATATCAACTAGGACTTACAGATTCCGATGAAATCCGTAAATTTTACAATAAAAAAATTAAAGGCAAAGGGCAATCACTATCAAATTGCTATAGCTAATAGTTGTTAATAATGAGTTTGGAACTTGTGTTGGGAACACAAGTAACTCACTCACCCAAGGAAAGTGAGAGATAGAAAAACAGATGTGGGGTATGGGTGAAGTAGGGCACACAAGATGGATGTTGAAATTTGAAAATCTGAAGGAAAGTCATAGGAGCACAGGCATTTTTTGGGTGGAGTGAGAACAGGTTACTTTTTTTCCTTTTTTTAAGAACAGAAAAAAGATTAACATAGGGATGGGGTGCATACCAGCCATGGTGAAATGCAGAAAATCATAAGTGCCTACGCACTATCACATTATGACATGTCACAAACTGTGTGGCAGTCATACATGGATGTGTATGACCAATGGTAGATGTGTTTTCCAGAGTGATTAAGTAGGATCACAGTGCACATTGGATAAATATACGCATACCCAATTAGTCCATCGGCACTGCACGTGTAAGCTAAGCAACATCTGAGATGAGCAAATGCAGTTTTAACGATGGTAGATAACTCAACCAGAGGACAGGACCAAACCTGTGGCCATGCATGTAAAAGGCAAACAACCAAGCACAGTGTCAAACAGAAGTGCTGCAGAAAAGCAACAAATGCTGCTACATACAGAAGTAAGTGTACACAACCAAAACAAATGTATAATAGATTGTGCATATGTTACACTCATATGCCATGTCAAAGGCAACACACAGGTGTAGATGTGCATATATGTCTGTCAGTACCATAAATGGAATGTACATGAAATCAAGGTTGGTATACATACATACAGCAATGACATGTAATAATATGTTCAAAAATGTAACAGCACAGCATAAGGAATATAACAGGTTGTGCACATGAATGTGAAAAAAGTACACTAGGTGACACAGAAGTATAATAAGAACAAGGACACATTGCAAGTATTAGCTAGTAACTTATGTGCACATGTCCTGCATTGTCCAATGGCCATACAAATGGCACATGTTCACTGTATCAGATTAATAAATCGTAACTGACAATAATTTTAACAAAGGCAAACATACCTGCAAAAAATAATAGTTAAATATTAAGGTGAGAGGGAGGTGGACATCATGGGTCCACATCATGGTAAATCAGGACAAGGTAAGTTGATACAATGAAAATGTATGCATACAGCACATAGGGTGCTGTAGAAGCCACACAGACATACATTTAACCAAATGGAAAATCTATGTCAAATGTCCAGATAGATTGCTGATGTCCACAGAGCTGAACATGTATAAAACACACATACACAGTAATGCACAATCATGTCACATCAACATGCATAGGTAAGCAAGCTACAATTAAAAGGACATACATACATATATAGTGTCATGCAAATGTCAAATAAAGAAATGCAGGTGTATGTCAGCCACCCTGGTCATTATGGAGCAGAGGACACTCCTGTGAGCATCATTGCAGCATATCAGCACCAAATGACTGAATGCTCACATGTCAGTGGTACATTTGTGTGTCAGTATGTAACCAACTATGTGCACACAGACATACAGTCATTTAATGTGTACAGCTCTTTATGAAAGGTGTACACCAACGTCACTATGTCATGGGTATGGAAATGCTACATACAACAAACACGATGTAATGTACTGCGAAAGAATGTGTTATCTGTAACACAGTGCATAGACTGTTAAATTGCTGTTTGATGCAGTCAGAAAAAGAGAACCATACATAGACAGGATATACCTGTATATGATCCCACACAGCATCAGTATTGCCAACCCATGATGCAACACATCATAACAGTGGGACATTATGAGAACTGCCATTCAAAAGCATGTGGAATGACATGCCTGTATATTGCCCATACCTGATATGGCAAAACAGAACTCCAAGGCATATGACTCTGTTAGTGATGGAGTATGGACAACATATGTCTGTCAGTCACCCAAGTAACACATATATTTACTGGCTTCCTATTCCAGAACTAAATGCATGTTAACTGCCACAATGCATGGACAGTTGAATGTGTGTGGAAAATGTAATGTTTTAATGTGTGCCACACACATATTGCAGACAAAGTAAATGACACATGAAATAACACATACAGTAAGCATGACAGGTACATGGTATGCATGCACAAGAGTGCATATACAGTCCAGTCAATGAAATGCCAGTTACCATGTTGGCAGCACAACACAAATGGAGCACACAGACAATACTTACAGAATGGCGGGATAAGGCTGATGAGGATCAGACTCCCGAATGATCTTATGAGGTATCATCCTGCATGAATCTCACATAGCTCAGGCTGTATCCTCATAGAAGGTCATCATCATGTCCCTCATCTGTGTTCAGAACACATTGGTCATGACATCCCAGATGTCCTCCAAAAATTGTGTCTATCCTGGTCATGTCAATGCCTCCTCCAGGGGTGCAAGCAGGATGGCTCGGGCAAAGGCAGGTCCAGTTTCCTCAGCATTTTCCCTATTATCTTCAGAAGACTCTGGCAGTGGCCTCACATGTGCATGTCATCATCTTTGGATTAGAGAACATCCACAAGTACCATGCTCTGTAAAGATTAATTACAAAACACAACAGAAAAGAAAAGTAAATATCTATCACACAGAACAGTCCCATGAATATCATATAATTATGTGATAGGATTATGATGACAATTTACACAGGAACTGACTCACATCCATTATGGATGGAGTTACCTATAGCCCTATATGTTGTACACCTACAAAGGATGACAGTGTTCTCTTCTGAACAATTCTATATGCTTAGACACACACACACACACACACACACACACACACACACACACACACACACACACACACACACAAACACACAGATCATTAGCTTTGTAAAAATGTATGAATGCTCAAATCAATATATTGTCCTGCCTGCATTCAACGATTTATGTGAGCAGCCACAATGTGTCATTGTTAAAATGAGGAGAAAGTGATCTAGCAATATTGCAGACAATAGACAAGCCATATGACAAACATCTGAGACAGGCAGCATGATATTTGGATGAACACATCAATATAATGAGTACAATACTAAAATCAATGTGATTTGTTTAAGCAACACAACTGTTGACATATGAGAATCTAATATATCTGTAACTAACAGTATTGCATGTGTACAACTGTATGCATTATCTACAAAAACAATTTGCAATCAGTAGCTTGAAAAAACAAAACTTTGTGAATATACTTGCAGATACTGATCTGCTGCAATCAAATGCTATCTGCTCAAATGTCAGTCAGCCTAGGCAATAACTATGTTTTCTAAAAAAAAACAGCCAAGGGTTGGAGATAGATACAATACCAATGTTGACCTGTAGGGTGCACTGAAGATGAACTGATGCAATCAAATAGGCATCTGCTGAAGTGTCGGTCAACCTAGGCTATAACTTTGTGTTTCTACAAAAACGCCCAAGGTGTTGGAGGCAAATTCAATGCCAGTGTTAAATTGCAAGGTATGTCACATAGTCTACAAATTGCAGTGCAAACAGTGACACAGAGGACATCCCCTCACTCAGGCTCTACACAACAGATTAGCTCCCACAGCCAACAAGTGTGACAAACTATACCTTATAAATACTAACCAAAGCACTAAGACTTTTATATAAAGCATTCACCTAAGATGTGTGACATATATACCAAACCAACTGTTATACTGTTATTTAGGTTGGGGAGTATAAACTATCAAAATTGTTATATTTTATTCACAGTTGCAAGCGCAGCTGATTTCACTTACCTTACTGAAGCATGACGGGTATTCCTGCATTCTAATCAATAAATATGTTATTGTGAAAAATACAGGTCTGTAAAGATGGGAAGATGCATTTCAGTTCATAAAATATGTAAAATAATCCCCATATCTCTCTCTCCCTCTGCTGATCCCCAAACCTGTGGATCTGCTTGATGCACAAGTCTCTTTCCAACTTTGATCCTTGTCACCTGAAATCAAACAATAGAATGAATGAAAAATGCATTCCTCAGCTAACGCTGATAGAGATTGCTTATCACAGTTTGTAGACATTTCATTCCGAAGAACATTAGTGCACAAAATTCAATCCTACAAACACAATCTCCAATCAAACTCTAACCTTGAAAGCTACCTGCCTACCTAACACACCTTAGCTGAAAAAGCATGTTTTGCAGGCAGTGAAAAGCGACTGTTATGACATCATCTTGATGGAAGATGGCCTACTAAGAATTATCTTTGTTTAGGATCACAAGGTATGAACATGTGCTGCTCATATAGCTAAACAGTTGGAAAAATACATTCATGTTATCACTGTGTTCAGATACATTAACAGTAATGGAGAGCATACATCCCTCAGGCAATGTGACAGTGTCATGTAGCATACATCTTCTGTAAACACACCCATATATGTTGCTGTACAATATGGGCACAGAAAGGAGTGTGTGAGGGCCATTATACTTTGCTAAATTACACATCACTAAGAAAATAGCTACACATCTTCCCTGTTCTTCATTTCAACTATTAGTCTGCCCATCCCAGTCCCTCAAAATTTGAGGGTGATGTTGCTTTACTGTTGACTTTAATATTTCATGAGAAGACAGACCTTCATAGCATTTTTACAAAGTATACAAAATTAACTAAAAAGTTGCTCAGACATATAACATGATTTAGCATGATGTACTGCCACTGCAGTTCAATAGCTGATACTAATGGAAAGTTACATATTATGGATATAATAGTAAGAATTTCACGAATATGTGAGTTATTCACAACTACACTCAAAATATGCATTAATATCAATAAGTATAATATACTACTATAAATAAATGCAGATATATGTGTCCCCTTTCCATATTTGAACACACAGCACACCAACATTTAGACATGTGGCTTGCTTCCTTACAAGCTAAGCTAATCGTCAGCATATACTATTCTTAATCAAACAGGTACTACTCAAAACACTATTATTCAATAGCTGATGTTACTTGAAGACAGTATCAGTGAGTCATTACCATGCACAACATAAACATGAATATAACATATTGCAATATGGTTCTTCCAAAAAACTGACATGGTTGAAATTAACACGTACAGGCATATGTTCCCTCAAGGTGGATTGGAACCCACAGTATGCCAAGCTTTAGACCCACTGGTCATTTGCTTTACAGGTCAAGCTAACAAGAAGCAAAGGCTGCATTTCAAAAAACAGGTACTGCAGGTGTTTATTAGAAATACTGCAGAAAATGGCTGGATATGGAAAATGGAAACAATTTTTGGACCTTTCATAGTAAAGAGATTGGAGTTTTCAACACATAACTAAAAACATATATGTAAGCAATGAGACGGGCATTACTTTTTAAATTAAATAAACATGTCTGTGTAATTGCTTAGGAGGAATGATGTAATGAAGTTATATATATGTTTTTATTCGAATGTGTAATGGTCCAGTATGCGATACTGTGGGAATATGATGGAAAACTACAAAGTGCACAGTCATCCATGGCCTAGGTACTATAGGCATTTGTGATGCATGAAGACAGTGGCTAAATGAAATTATGTAGTTAGATGTTGTAAAATATATGTACATCTACAAAGGACATACGTACGGAGATTATACACATTATTAAATAAATTAACATTGGAATCAAACCCACAATCAAAAGAATAGTATTTCACAAGTCCACTTAATTATCTCCATTAGCTAATTATCACAGCAGCTAGTACATAGTTGCAAAAATATCTGTCTAATATATATGGGATAGAAAAATATCTTTAAAATCCATAGCAATGCTCAGGTATATGTAGAATATTGGTACTTACTGTAGGGTTCTATGGGTTGTATCCACACTTCAAGTGACCCTCCTTTGAACCTCCTCTGCACCGCTCCAATGCAGGTCATCACAATGATGATGATCCTGCCCTTCAGTGCAGTAGATCTCCGTCCTCCATCAATGCTTCCTTGTAATATGGTTCCACACATCGACCATGGTGAATTTACTGGGCCTGGCTGTCATCCTTTGCTCCATTCCAGTTTATACATTCCAACATCTGGGTCATCTTGTTGGTCCAGTTTGGCACATGGATATGTCTTAGTCTCCCCAAAGTAGACATCATGATCCTCAAGTTGAAGATGTCTGGAAAATCCATAAACAGAGAAATACTTGTTGAGGTACCACTTCGTTTGCAGTTAGCAATGGTGTGATCAGTAAATGTATCAAATCAATATTTGAAAATGATGCTGATGTCATGTTCTCAGATCACTGGAAGATAACAGGTATGTGCCACACATAGTATCATTTATCGATATCGGTTGGGTGTTTATGTGGTACACCTGGGTGTTTTGTAATATAACAGAAATTCATGTGGATGTGCATAAATGGAATTCCAAAAACTTGAATTTTAATTAACCTCAATTATGTATGGCACAAATGGTACTTAAAGTTGTGTGCACACAAGGTGCACTTTGATTCTGTGATTCGGAGTGAGAGATACAGTGGCAATTGGTAACATTTCTGTTGTGGTGATTAGTAAATCTGTTAAAGTTTGACATTTCAAAAGGTACATGTTTAAATTAATATTTACTCAAAATAATATTTTTAACAGAAGTGATCATATGTTACTAGAGTGCTGTTGTCTTGAACTTTATGTATACAGGTACTGTTCTTCTAAATAGTTTATTTCAGTCCAGTATGGAGTTATACAGACAGTCATAGAGAGTATATGAAGGCTAATTTATGGATTATCCACAATTTTTACTGGTAATTCCTTGCATTCTGCAGTGTAACTATGGAAAGCTATGGATTCTGACACTATCCATATCTAATATGTGATGTTGATATTACTGATATTTCTTATTTAATGTCTCTTAACAAAATTCATAAACATGTGCTGTTGCTACTATGGATAAGTCTTCATTGATGATTCTTAAAGGTAATATCAGTATTGGCTCAATATACTAAGGATCCATACTATCTGTGGCCTGGGTATGGATCCTGAAGTTTACCCACATGTTCCATAAGTTCTTCAAATTGCTATTTGTTGCAGTATTTGAATGTGACATGGAAGGAAACTCATGTTGTATAATGCTGTTGTCTTTGGACCTCCTGTGGATAGATATGTGTTGTCATGGGTTCTAATCTCACTCCCAAACTGTGAGGATATTCTGTGTTATGTTGATTTTACTAATGTTATGCATGAAGGCATTGTTGTTATTTGTATTATGTCACATTAGTATTTATCACACATGGTGTTATATAGACATTTTCAATGCACCTGAATGAATACTGTTTATGTTGGCATATGCAGTTCACAGAATGAAAAGCATAAATGGGCTTAAACATGAATATTATCATGTGCATATCAATATCTTTGGCCAATCATCTTAGGGGTGACAACTTCTCCCCCCAGAAAAATGGCATCATAACTGATGCTCTTTGCCAACATGGAAGGAGAATCCTTGACCATTCAGATGATACTGTTTGGGGAAATGAAATCTGGCGGATCTCACCAATATGATCAATGCAGTTGGAAGCCATTACCAATCTCATGAGGCCTGTAGATGATGCTACTCAGACATGATCCTTAATGCAGCCAACAGAGTGATACATTATGAGAGACTGAGGGATGACACCAGTGGTGGACCACCACTAACCCCCTGATGACATCACAATATATCTGGCCTCACTGCATACAGCAATAGAGGAGTGATGTGTCCCTGATGGTGAGATTGAGCTGGGCTTCCAAGACAAAATGTATGTATTTATTTCCATCACAGCGATGTGTACTAAGACAATCACTGCATATTGCTGTAGCATTCATATTCACATATTGCTTTTTTTATTTACAGCAGCAGAGTTCAGCTATGAACACACATCCACACCGGGTGAGAAGACTAATTAAACATATTGGTACAACTGAGTTACAGACAGAGAGTCCAAAGAAAATTTGTAATGCTGTTTGCATTAATATTCAGAGATCCGTCAACTTTGTGCCTAAACCACGGAAGAGCAGGTGAGCGTGTCTATACTGTTGCTGTTAACACTACCTTGTTAGTGCCTCAACCTCATTTCATGGCACTGCTGTTTACTGTTATATTGTTGTTTCCCTGCCATTATACACTTCAGGTATATCCAGTGGTGGGGCAAGCTGTACATTTTGAAGTGCTGACAGACCAGGTCTGTTACAGCAAAATTGCCTCAGCTTTCAACAATGTGTAGCACACATGATACCTGAAATTGTTGTCAATATTTGCCGATATAGGCCCATCTGGTGTACAGTTGCAATGTCCATCACGTGAGTATTTGCAGCCCATGTTACTGTGTTGTATATGTGATGCCATCAGTATTCTTTTTGCTAAATGCATGACTGTGCTGTCTTTTTCTTTATATTCCCACTGCAGGATCCATAATACAACCCACACCCTTTGCAGAGTAGGAGTCTGTCAGTGGTAGGTTATTAAGTATGTTTCATACCTGTCCTTGCTGTTCAGCCTGTACTTGACCATTCCTAGGTTAGTCTGCATCAATGTCCTCAAGTGCACATATGAGTGATATGTGTATGTTACACATTCTGTATGTTCTAACTGTACTTCCTGGTTAGCGATGCAAATCACGTGATCAGTAATGCTGTTTTTCCCCCAACACTAGTTGAAGATCATCTCTGTTCAACACCACCATCTTCCCATCCATGTTTTCCAGGTGTGTCATGTATATTGGCCATGTAAACAGATTATATACTTATTTTATGTACATTCCACAAAACATACATATAGTAGACTGCAAGTGAAGTCATTATTATTTGTAACATTGCAGTGTGATATATATGCCATGTGCCTTTGATGATATCCATCATGTGATGTAAACACATTGTTCTGATTTGTGTCTTTGTATCCTGTAGCACATCCATAAATTATCTGTATCATCTAGCAGCCCATAAAGTGATTATGATGTTGTTCATGATGTGTCTCAGCATGGCATTATGCACCCTGTCACAGAGGACCTTGAGTGGTTTGGAGAGTCCATCCATGATGTTGACAGTAATGTTGCAGCAGATGTAGCATCAGATGTAGAAGTTCACTTGTCTAGCCATTCATAGGATGCTGCCACAGTGGATGTTGAACAGTGTGAGAACATTGATCAACATACCACAGTTGAGAACATTGCTGGCAGTTCCACACAACAACCAGGAACAAAGCATCACTCTAGATGTAGATGAACAGATGTTGTGCATCACCAGGTGTCAGAGGGGATCTGCCTCCTTTTGCAGGCAAATGAACAGTCACAGCAACAGCATTGTTCAGATGTCTGTGCAATTGCCTGTGCTACAGAACATGAAGCACACCAGCTATTATGTGTCATGCATGAAATAGTAGGGCACAGACATGGTGAGATTATGGCTACATTGGCTCAGAATGACAGTCAGCTAGCTATGGGATGGTCCTTGGAAACCCTGGCCAGTCACAAGACCTTCAACTTGCTGTCATGCACCTTAATCTCAACATGGTGCTTTAGCCCTATCTATCTCCTTTGTGGAGCAAACAGGGTAAGATGTGTCTGCACATGGTTGGGGCAGAGTGGACCATGGTGTAAGATGTCAGAGAGGTTTAATGAGACTGCATTAGAGTGTCCAACAGTGTAGTACAGATTGCTGGATCATATTTTAATACCACTATACTGTGACATATATTTTCTGAAATTAAAATTTCTGCATTATGTTTTGCAGGATTTCTCTATTTTCATGTTATTATATTGTAGACATATGTATGATGTGTAGCACTGATGTATTTCCCTTATTGTTTACCATAGAGTGATACAACAATCTGAGTGTCTATGCATAATTGTGTCAATTGACAATCTGTGTTTTGACACATTTCCATATGTTAATGTTATAATATGTTATGACTATGTTATGTGTGATGCTCAGTGTGTACATCTAGTGGATACTTGCCATTATATGCAATCTGTTTTGCTGTGGTGGGGTGGCAACTGAACATTGATGTTCAATCTGTGTACTCATGTACATGTGGCTTGTCATGACTCAAATATTTGAGTCTGATGCTGCAGTGTTGCCTGGGCCAGCACTTGTGGCCACGCTCTACATTGCCTACACCCATGAATTATGTCCCCTATATCCTCGTGGTCCTCCTCTGATACCTGTAGGATGTCATCTTCAGACATTTGGGGTTCTTGAGATAGTTCAACCACACCTGCAGCTGGAAGACCACCATGTGCTGTGGTTAGCATGTTCAACATGGTGCACACTGTTATCATCTTTGCTGCCTTTTCAGATATGTATTCCCATGCACCCCTTGGATGTATCCAGACATCTGCATCTAGTTTTCAGTACACCATAGACACACTCTATGATGTTTCTGGTCATTGCATGTGCCTCCTGTGCAGGATTTGATGGTTCATGGTATGGGATCATTAGCCATGGCTCAAGTGGATAACTACAATCACTTATTGTGGGAAATAAAAGCACTTTTGGTCATAATGGATATTGTTGAGAGGGGTATCCTTAAATTACATCTTAACTGTGTTCTTGTACTTTCCCAGTAGCAGTCCTACAGGTATTTCAACTTGCTGGAATGTAGCCCTGAGTCCACTTCCCCTCCAAGCAGTAGCATCATGGACACTTCAAGGGTGTGTTGCTATGATGATTTTTTTATGCTGAAATCTGCTGCACCAAGATCTTGGCAGTTGATGGATTTCCATCCCTTTCTGTTTATATACAGGTCTGCTTCTAGATGCTCTGGTGTCTTGATAGGTTTATGCATGCAATCTATTGCACTGAGTACAAGTATGAAGTTTGGTGTGTTATAGAACTGGTGCACTACAGTCCTCCACTCAATGGGGGTGAATGGAAAGTGTATGTTGTCATCTACCTTGCTGCATGTTGCTTCTAGGAATTTTGCCAGGTTATGACTGTGAGTTATCTGTGATACTCCCACAGCATACCACATGTATGGAATGTACAAGATGCAAGTACAGCCAGGCTGATACACACTTTGGTTTCAAGGGGGATAGGGTTTCCTCCCAGGGTCTACACAAATGTGTGGGGCACACATGGCAGACAGTATGCACCAGTTGCTTGTCTCGACAGTATCTATTGATTATTTGTTGGCCTTACAACTGGTTTAGTTGAGGCCTTGCTCTGACTCTAGCTGGCTGCGGTCTAGGACTCTCAGCCACATCCTCATTTATGGCTTGAATCACTGCTACAGCAGGTGACATTTTTATATATTTTTTCCAGTTTTGCTATGGATTTCACCTCAATCTGTAGTATTCACTTGAATTCTTTGGCAATCGGAAAACATGTGCCAAGGAATTTGGAAACGGAGACAGTGTGACTGTCTGTTGCATTTGAGTTGTGTTGTGTGAGAACTAAACAAATGACAAATGACAAATGACAAATTTGTTTGGTTTACTTGGTTTGTCTAGCTCATTCATTTGGTTTACCTGGTTTGTCAGCTCATTCATTTGGTTTACCTGGTGTGTGAGAACGATGTGTTTTGGAATCAGACAAGTGTGCATGGAGTCCCTAATTATCCTATGGTGAATATTTAAGTACTCAGTCTACTTTCAGCATGTCTTCTGGAATCTCGTCCACACCAGGTGCAGTGAATTCTTCCTTCAGCATGCTGCACTGTCCACAAATAGCTTCTACAAGCTTTATGGAATCCGGCCTCTGGTATATGGGGGGATGCCAAGTGGATCAGAATACTGTGCTTTTGAGATACTAGTGAGTCTCCAAGAAGTTGCAAAAAACATGACAGTGGATTTACTGGAACTGATGGTGGTTTACTGTCAGAAAGACAATTTCAAATGGAGACAAAGTGAGTCTGTAATGTTCACATTGGCTGAAGAAAGGATTTGCTAGTGGTAATTAAGACAATGTCATCTGTGTACATAATTTTATTTAATTCAGATGACTCTCAAGGCAGGTTATTTATGTATCAGGAAAAAGTAGAGGAGTTAAGATTGAACCTTGAGCATTCCAGAAAAGATTGTACCAAAGTGTATAGATTTATACATTGAGGCTATACAGAAAGTTCTTTTAGCTAAATATCTCTTAAAACATTGTATTACTTCAAGAGAAAGGATGTAGTGCAATGATTTATTTAACAGTAAATTGTGCTTTACCATCTTGAAGATCCTTCTTGGGTCAGGAAATATAATGCCTGAAGGAAGACATTTGCTAACTTTATGGAGGCAATTTTTGAGACAGAAAAAAACAGTTTGGGATACAATACCTAGGGCAGAAGCCATGTTATTTTTTTAGTGAAAAGGTCATATATTTGTGAGTTGAGCTCTTCTTTCTGACAGGGTGACATCCCTGAGGGACTCCTTCTTTGCTAGTGTATGACCATAGCAATAATATAATCTGAACCAAGACTTTTTAATCTTAAGCAAAGTGAGTAATAGTGTGTATTCGTCTTCAAACAGATGACTGTGGGTTATCCACTGGAACTCCTGCTCAAGCCACTGTTGAGAGCCCATCTATGCCTGCTGAGGATGCATTCAAGAGAGCATGCTCAGTGATATGTAACACCACTAAGTCAGTGCTTGTCATGCTGAAATCACAATTCAGATGTCTGGACATATCCAGAGAGCACTGAAATGCACACAAGAGAAAGCACCACAGATGCCCACTGTGTGTGCCATGTTGCACAATTTGTTAAGAACTAAGCATATGGTAGCCTGTCAGCCCTAGGTATGGGACACCTACACCAAGAATCTCAGATGTCCGAATTGCAGCTATCAGAGCATTCACATGATGATTATGACAAAAAGGTGATAACAACTAGGCATGGGTGATGGAGGCTGTGGTTGTATATGGTAGCTCAGGTGACATGCCAGCATCTGTCTCTGTACTTTGAGTCATGACAAGTCACACATACACAAGTACACAGATAAACAAGTGATGCTCACCCAGTGGTTCCTCATTACAGCATCACAGCTGACAACTACAGTAACCTACCCTGTAGATGTTCATAAGGAGTAGCATGCATACTGTAATAACATTTAATATGTAGACTAGTAATTGTTACTTGACTACTGTAGGCAAGGTACACTGCTAGTAATGACCATAACTATATCTGTATGACATGTATGTTGTTCTCCAACAAAAAGTGTTGATGGCTAGGGAAGCTGTCTGCATAGTTGCAATGAATGTGTATTTATCTGTCTGTGTGTCTATAATCTTTGTTTCTGGGAAAGTCAGACTGGGATTGATATGATTTTCAGTGGAGGCCCGGGGAGAAGAGCTCTGTGGTTATGACAGATACAAGTACAGAGAACATTACAAAATACATACAGAAAGTGACACAGTATGAGTTTTTCATTGCAGAGAGAGAAAAAGCTGTACAGTTTTTGTAATTACAAAATACAGAAGATATTCACTTTACATACATATATTAAAACATTGTGGCATTTTCATTGTGAATCAGAAATGGATGTATGTATGTACATTAAAACTGTATGTACAGTTTAGGATCTACAGTTGAAATATCAAACATTGTATGTATGGAAACTGAATATGTACACCTACTAGAAAGACAGACAGATATATGTTTAGAGATACATTAGAAATATGTTCGGATGCTTTAACATTTTAAAAAAAGGAGTTTCCAGTAGTAAAGTAAGCAGGTTTCAGATTGCAGAGGAGGTTGTAGTTTTGTATGCTAATATGTTTGTTTTACAATGAAACAATGTTCTCTAACCAGGATTTAACTGATAGGTATAGGTTAGATAATGAGCATGTGCAGACTATGTGTAGGATGTGTGTACACCGCATGTCCTCATGCAGGCAGTCTGTGGGGTAACCTTGTTACTAATAGGTATATTAGCACACAGTGCAACATGAAACAGAGGTACAGAGATAGAGATGTTAGGTGAGATGTGGAAAGACTATGCCATTGGTGCTGTAACATTGAACTGGATGTGGTGGTATGTCTATGTTGAGGCACGGTGTGGATGTAAGCAGTGTTGCAGAAAGTATGCTGAGACATGACTGCTTGCGTCTGATCATGGTGATCAATGGCAGTGATGAGTGCACACTGAAACACAGACATTGGTGGACAAGGGTCATGTGTGGGTCTTCTTCTTACCCACTACAGATTATCTGCTTAGGAGAGTCATGACTGAGTTTTCTTCTAAATAATGGAACTGAAGCAAACAGAGTTTATAGCCATTTAAGAAAAAACTCAATTATGGAAACAGAACAAAAAGGCAACAAAAGAATGTCATATGGAACAAAGAATAACGTGTTGTTAAATAAAACCATAATAGAGATCTTAACAACAGCCAGTAATACAAAGAGTCTTGTAACCTTAAAACGTACAACTCTGTCACCCTAAGAAAATTACTGTTCACTGTAAACTGGTCGTTCCTACACACATTACCCCTTAATGAAGCTGTCCAAAACTCCAACAATATATTCATAGAAACTCTTAACACCCTGACTCCCAGTAGAAAAATTAGGCTAAAATGTATTTATGTACCATGGCTAAACCAGGCAACTTGATCACTTATGAACCAGAGAGACATTGCCTAGAGAGCATGAAAAAAAAAAAAAAACTAAGCTTTCCACCTGAACTTATATAAACAGCTTTGCAACCAAACAAGAAAAACAGGTCCTACTACACAAAAAGAAAAATGCAAAAATCTTTGAGCAGCCCACATTCCAACCCAAAGAAATTCAAGCCACTCAATAAACAAATTACTATCTCCAGGGATCCCCTCTTCAGCAACCCCCTTCCCTAACAAACCTTCTAATGAAACTGCAACCTTGCTTAACAACTTTTTCATCAAAACAATAGAAAAGCTTACTAAACCATAAACTCTTGATATTAAGAATCCACCTCCCACCTCATCTCTTCCCTCATTTCCCCTATCACCTGTAGCAACTTCCTTCATCATATCACTTCTTAATAAACTCAAACCCTTTTCCCCATCAGCTAACAAACTCCCTCCAGTATTTCTCAAACATGCAGCCAAATCTGTAGCATACCCTGTAGCTATACTTATTAATAGATCCATCCAAGAAAATACAGTACCAGATATCGGGAAAATTTTTTCATAATATCCCTCCACAAGGGAGGAAATTCTACAGAACCCTCAAATTACAGGCCTATTGCCATATTATCACCCTTATAAAGAAAAATAAAAGAGCACAGCATTGCGAGTCCACAGTCTTGATTTAATATAAAAATAATAAAACAAACAAGTTAAGCGCTTTCATCAATAAGTATGACTTCTTCAGAACAAACTACCATTGTGAATTATACATTTAAATACAAGTTGCTGGTCTGCCATTGGTTCTAAACCAACCAATTCCATTTATGGGAAAAGGACATACTGAAGCTACAAACTAGTCACAATTTAGATAAAATAAATAATTTCATCATAAATGACCATGTCCACATGACATAACCTTAAAATAGTGCGAAATTAGTACCAAAATAGTACCAAAATAAATTAACTAATTTCTAAACTAATTTCGCACTATTTTAAGGTTATGTCATGTGGACATGGTCATTTATGATGAAATTATTTATTTTATCTAAATTGTGACTTGTTTGTAGCTTCAGTATGTCCTTTTCCCATAAATGGAATAGGTTGGTTCAGAACCAATGGCAGACCAGCAACTTGTATTTAAATGTATAATTCACAATGGTAGTTTGTTCTGAAGAAGTCATTACTTATTGATGAAAGCGCTTAACTTGTTTGTTTTATTATTTTTATATTAAATCAAGACTGTGGACTCGCAACGCTGTGCTCTTTTATTTTTCTTGGTTTGGTGTGAGCACTTTTAGTACCAACTTGTTTTACATTGTTTGGTTCTTTTGGTGCTGGTTGCTATGGGGTCCCCAGAATCATTCAGCCTCTCTCCCATTGTGGATTCAGGTCAGGCTGATATTATTTCTTTGAAGAATGATGTGGCTGAGCTGAAGGGAGAGCTTACTAGGCTTATAGAACTATTCACACAGCCTAGTAAAAAAGATTTGAGCTGTGTTGTTGCCTTGGATGGTTCTAAAAAGGGCGATGGAGTTGTTGCTGGTAATGCCTTATGTTTTGATGGTTCCAATTCTTCTTGCCGCTTTAAGAAAACTGATGACGTCATCACGACAGTGCAAATTCATAATGGTGGTGAGAGAAGGCATTCTCCTTGCAACCCTAACAGTTTTATTGAATTAAGTGATGTACAGGAGCCTGTTCGTTGTAATAATGGACAAAAAAGTAACTGTGTGGTACAGTTTGAAGGAGACATCGAACCTGCATCACTTGACTTCCCTAATTTGAAGAAAACTTGTCGCAAGGAAGGTTTGCCTAAAGGTACTGTTCATACTAATACTAATAGCAAGTCTTTAAATGCTAATAACTTGTGCACTAGCAGTAAGGTTACTGGAAGAAAGGAATTTTCGAATTCTAACATAAACTGTGAGTCATGCAACTGTAAAGAAGCTGTAACTTATAAAAATCATGAACATTTTGGTAACCTACTTCATAAGCATTTTGTTTTTTCTGGTACAAGTGCACAAAGGAGTAATGAAGCATCTGTCAATAGGAAAATTGGACAATATAATTTTGAATCATTAAGAGACATGGTTTATACCTTTGAGAGGAAACTGCTTAAACTAAAAATGTGTCAAATGGAAGTGTGTTATTTAAATGAATATATTAAAAGAGAAATAGTTCCACAGGGATTGAGAGTTTTTAAATTTCCCTATGGAATATATTATGATGCTGGCATTGTCAAGATATATACAGACATGTTTAACAAATGGGGTTTGGAATTATTAGATAATACTGTTTCCTTTTATGAGGCTATGGAAACTAGGTTATGTGATGAAGTAAATGTATTAAATGAAAAAATTGTCACTGACTTGCTGTTTGAACAGTATGAAAAGCTGTATTATAAAGTTATCAGTAGGGTAGACCAAAAATGTGATGGTATCTTTAAGAAAAAAATCAAAAAGCTGGATAGAGATGTTAAACAGTATCAAGCCCACAAAGTATATCCTACTGAAAATTTAGTTTTCCAAGAAGGAGAAAGTGGAAAAGTTAAAAGTGATGGGAATAGTAGGGCAGCACACAATAATAATTGCAATTTTGAAATGGGCAGTGGAGAACTAGACCCTGAATATTCTGTTGATTTTCAGGATTTTCCGCTTCCCAGGTGCTCAAAGAGAATAGCAAATCGCAGACAGGGTGAGTACAAAACTTACAACAGGACAATGCAGTAAAAACAGGAGCATATCAAGTGAAAAGTCCATTAACTAAAATAGAATGTTTAGATAACATTCAATACAGTTATAATGGCTTTAACATATATAATTATTCTGACATTCCCATTACAACAGATCTTTTTTCTTTATTTTCAAGGGCTTTAAATTTGTTCCAACTAAAATACCTGACATAGCTGGAGTAATGTTTTTTTTGCAGTTATATTTAAGAAAATTAAATTTAAGCATCTTGTTTTCAGGGAAGTCCCCTAATATTGTGGTAAAAGATACTCTTAAAAGAAGTAGCACCTTTAATCCTCCTTTGCATCCCTTGGTTGCTGCTTATGAAAAGTTAGTAAAAGATGATTTATACAAGGTTTGGGGAGAAAAAAGAAAATTGTTCAACAACTTAACTTTCAATGAGAAAAGTTTGTTGAACAATTTGAAGGAAGACAAAGGTATAAGAATCATGACTCCAAACAAGGGTGGGGGTGTTGTTTTATACAGGTTGGAAGACTATATTAATGACATGCAAAGTATTTTATTTATAACAGACAACTACTCTTCATGTTCCAAAAATGAGATAAACATTTCATACAGCAGAATAGATAGTTATCTTTATGAATATTTAATGGATAAGAGAATTTCCAGTGATGACTATGATTTTCTGCTTAATAAATATCCAAAAATTCCGGTGATTTTTGGAATACCTAAGGTGCACAAAAGTTTAAAGAAACCACCATTTAGACCTATTGTAGCAGCTGCTGGTTCGAAAACCCATAACATGGCAGTTTATGTGGATAAGAAACTAAAGCATATTATGAATAAATTTCCCCATTTATTAAAGGATTCATGGAATTTTTTAGAGCATATCAGTAAGGACTTATGGTCAGTGGATACTTCTTTCCTCACTATAGATGTGCAGGAACTTTTTTCCTGTATTCCAAAAAATGAAGGCTTGTGTCTATTTGAGGAGGTGCTTTTCAAATATTCTTCTTTGACTACTGATGAAAATTTGCTTATATGTGAGCTGATGAGCATCATATTGGAGAATAATTATATATTCTTTGAAGAAGAATATGTCCAGCAGCTTAAGGGAGTGGCTATGGGCGCAGCCTGCGCCCCACTATATGCTAACCTTGTCCTTTTGGGCTGGGAATACAAGTATGTTTTTCAAAATAAGTTGTTTTCTACTAATGTGACCTACTATGGCAGATTTTTGGATGATATTTTTATTTTATGGAAAGGAAGTAAAGAAAAAATAATAGAATTTGTTCAATATTTAAATTCAACTACAGATTATTTGAGGTTTACATATCAGTTTGATGAACAGGAAATTAATTTTCTAGATACTAAGATTATTAAAGACCATAATGGTTTTATCTCCAAAATCTACCGTAAAAACACATTTTGTAACAATTACTTGCATTATACTAGCCATCACCCTATTTATCAGAAAAAAAGTATCATAAAAGGCCAAGCCATAAGAATTGCTAGGATGACAACTGTGAGGGATGATGTCATAGCAGAATTTAGAAATTTGAGGGACATGTTTCTAGATAGAGGATACCCAAGTGACTTTATTGAGCCCATACTGAAGGATGTTTTAGATAAATGGGGTAATACTTATGTACCTTTATTAGGCACTGGTGGGGCAGCGTACAGCAAAAATCTATAGAGACATCATTGCAGTCTGCGCCCAATTTACAACAAGCATGTGTAGTGCAGTATAATCCTTTATATTCCCAGATCAAAGGAATCTTGACAAGAAATTGGAACATTTTCAGAACTAATACTGATGTTTTTCATACCCTGTGTGATAAACCCATTTTTTCTACTAAGGTGGGGTTTAATCTTAAGTCTTTATTAGTGACAGGTAGTAGTTGTAGTACTAAACATGGTAAAAGATATGGAAGTAGACCATGTGGGAGGTGTTCTTATTGTTCATATATATTGCAAGACACTTCTATTTCCCTTGATAATAAAAACAAAAGTCATGTTTTCTTAAAAAGTGGTAGTTGTTATTCTAACAAACTAGTTTATATAGCCATCTGCAGCACCTGTTCCTCCTTCTATGTAGGCAAAACAGAGAGAATGTTTAAAACTAGAATATATGAGCATCTCTATGATATCAAAAATAAAAAAGATACTAATGCTTTATATAAGCATAGCATTATATGTGATGGTTATTTATGCTTCAAGTTTGGCATTCTTGAATTTGTAACTGTTGAAACAAGAGGTGGGGATTGGCAAAATGTATTATATAAGAAAGAGTTAATGTGGCAGTTAAGATTAGCTGCTGATTATCCACCTGGGCTCAATGAGCATATTACTATAATGCCAATTCTCAAAGAGAAGGCAAATCAAATCTAGCAATGTTTATAATATTTGTTATAACCAAGTGTTAAAGTGGTAATATTTTGGTAGTATTTTGGTACTAATTTCGCACTATTTTAAGGTTATGTCATGTGGACATGGTCATTTATGATGAAATTATTTATTTTATCTAAATTGTGACTTGTTTGTAGCTTCAGTATGTCCTTTTCCCATAAATGGAATTGGTTGGTTTAGAACCAATGGCAGACCAGCAACTTGTATTTAAATGTATAATTCACAATGGTAGTTTGTTCTGAAGAAGTCATACTTATTGATGAAAGCGCTTAACTTGTTTGTTTTATTATTTTTATATTAAATCAAGACTGTGGACTCGCAACGCTGTGCTCTTTTATTTTTCTTTCATATTATCACCCTTATCCAAGATACTGGAAAAATGTATACATAGACAAATACTAAACTAACACTTACAGGCAAACCTAATTACACCCACACAGCACAGTTTCTGACATTCGTACAGTACTACCACTGCCCTCCTATCTTTCACACACAACATTGCCCAAGCCAGAGATGATAATCCACTCATATCAGTTCTATTCCTTGACCTATACAAAACACTTGATAGCGTTTCTCATCCTAACCTGCTAAATAAACTTTCCAACCTACAACTCTCTAACTCCACTTCCTCCTGGTTTAACAGCTACCTCTCAAAACGATATCAGTCCATCAGATGGCAGACATCCTTCTCCCCTTTCCATCTTGTCAAGACCGGGGTTCCCCAGGGTTCTATCCTGGGCTCACTACTTTTTAATATATTTACAAAAAACCTCCATGTCTCCTGTCCCCACTCTACCTTAATACAGTACACAGATGATTCCACAATTATTAACACTTCTGATAATATACAAAATCTCCATACTGTCACTGGACAATCTCTGCACCTAGTAGAACAATGGCTAACTGAAAACAACCTGCTTCTCAACCCTCAAGAGACCAAGCTTCTCCTTTTCCTTCCAGAAAACCTCAGTCCAGCTAAAGAAAACTTCAGCATCTCATACTTAGATAATGCAATTATCATCACCAACTCAATCACAAAATTACTTGGTGTTACTATAGATGACCAATTAAAATTTGACCTACATATCTTAAACTGTATCAAAAAGTCCAGTCAAAAACTAGGTCTTCCATACCACAACAACAAATATATACTTAACAAATCTAGATCTATACTAGCTCAAACATTTATTCTACCATCCCTGCTGTATGCTGCTCCCATACTAACCTCCAAAATAATCTCTTAACCAAACTAGAAACCACCTATAACAAGATAGCCAGATTTGCAGCCAGTAATAGCCACAAATCCCATCATTGTATACCCCTGAAAATCTTAAGATAGCCTGAGCTCCCCCACATGCTTCAAATATCACAACTACAAATTGAACACAGCATCCAAATAGCCTCAACTCCTGCCCTGCCCTTGCATCCATAATTACATCCTAAACACTCAATTGTGACCTCAGAAGCACACAACAAAACCTTCTGCAGGTGACCAAGCCAAATAAAAATATTGGAGAAATACTTTACAGTCATTCAATTGCATACTCATGGAACAAACTTCCATTGCCACTTCACTCCACTACTAAAAGTGGCAAATTCAAAAAGCAACTAAAAATTAATTTCCAACATGCATGGATCTGTACTTGTCAGGAAATTACCTAATGAATTTTTCTTCTTCTCTCAATTAACATATCTGCCTGGTATCTACCTAAACTGTCTACATATATTACTCTCTGCAGTTAGTACCTATGCTATTAAATGCATTTTTGTTGTACTATGTCATGATGTTACTCTGATTTTTTTTTTTTTATTTTAGGCATTGCTACATTCTTTGTAAATAACTTAATGCTAACCAGCTTTCTTAAAAATATTGCTACAGCATTCTCAAAATACTGTACTTTTCCCTTGTATATATTCGCATTGTACATTTCTGTTTTTGTACTATTAAGTATCTTACAACTTGAATTGTTAAGGTATTTCTTATTTTTTTAATTACTTTCCTGGAGCTTTTTTCCTCTGGTCTCCACTGAAAAAGGGCTCTCTGGGCTCAAGTCAGACTAACCAGGTTAAAAAATGTAAAATATAAATAAATAAATAAATAAATATCTGTAAAAATGGGAAGAATCTAAGTATGGCATGGATAGATTTCAAAACAGCATTTGACAGCATCCCACATTCATGGATAAAAGAATGCTTACAGATGTATAAGATATACCTAACATTGATCAAATACATTACAGTGCCCAGGACAGTGGAAAAAACACTTTGCAGTTACGCCATGAAAACAGACAAATTATTATCCCAGGGATAAAAATTCAAAAGGGGATATTTCAGGGTGATTTTCTGTCACTGCTGCTGTTTCAGATTAGACCATAGTTAAATTTGACTCCTTGTTTAAGGACTTCTCATCTATTTTTTTTTTCTGGATGACTTAAAACTGTATAATTCATTAGATGAGTTGTTGAAAAAACAACTGCAAGAGGTTAAAACTTTCTCAGATGATACAAGAATGTAATTTGGTCTTGATAAATGTGCAAAAGCAATGTTTAAAGCAGGAAAGCTGCAGCACCAAGAAAATACAAATATGGGACAGGAATGTGATATAAAGGAACTTGAGAAGGAGGGAGTGTATAAATATTTGGGAACTGATGACGAGTTATCAACAAAATATGTACAAATATTTCAGAAGACTAAAACTAATACTGAAAATGGGTTCCTATTAGATTGTCAAAACTCCTTTTACGAGAATACAAAATCATCGACACGTATTGCGTGAAATACGTAATCGTCGAACATGTGAAATCCGAAATAACAAAGTGTTTTGGTTGGCCCAGCTGCGGTATAGCTCCATAAGGTAAGTGTGCGATAGTTACGGACCTTAGGGTTAGGGTGCGGGTTAAGTTAAGTGTATAGATAGGTAATCTGTGTAAGATTTAGTGCAGTGTTAGAAGTAGGGTTTTATTAAATGTATTTATGTGTATTATTTATTTTGTTTTGGTATATCTCTGTAGGGGAAGTGTGCAGTAGTTACGGACCTTAGGGTTAACGAGGGGTTAAGGATTGTGCATAGATAGTTGTGTATGTGGGGTTTAGTGTAGGGTTAGAAGTTGAGTTTTGGTGCTTTACTTTGGGGTTACGAGTAGGGTTTGTTTAGTGTATGTATGTGGTTTATTTATGTTGCTTGGGTAGGTAGTATGTAGCGGGTGGTGGGGTTGACCGACTATGAACATTTGATATTTTAAATTTTGTGGTATAGTGCGTTCGGTATTTACGCAGTTCGAGTAATATGTGTCGCTGTTTTGGTATTCAATGTAATGGATTTTCATTCATTTAATATAGACCCACTGAAAACCACTTTGGAATTCCTAAAGCCCAACTACAAACCAAATGCTCTTCCTGTTCTAACTTACAGTTTTGGGTTGACTGACTGGCCTCAAAATGTATTGGATTAGGTAGACAATAAAGCAAGAAAAATGCTTCATTCTTTTTTTATATATAAAATTGTATTCTTTTCACATGTAAGAGCAGTAACAGACGCCATTTAAGCATGAATGTACACTGAATACCAAAGATCTGTCACAGTTAATAAGGCAAAGTAACATTTTCCCTGGGATTCAGTAAACTTCTGTGCAGGTATAGCTTATTTCTGCATGGAAGGAACCATTTCTGTGTAGCACGGCAGCGCACCACGCATATTCATGAAGGCATGCTGCCATGCTGCAAAACAGACATGGTTCTGTGTACAAGTGCAGGGGGTGTGTCTGAAAGCAGTGCTCTCACAAGACACACGCCCCCTACACATCAGAATTGCCTTTCAGCAATTTAAAACAAGCGAGAATGCTCATAACACCCCCAACCCATTATGGTAAGAAATATGGTCAAAGCCATAAGGGACAATCATCCCTACCAATGCAAAAGTTGATGGAATAAAAGATGTAGCATAAGCACATAATGCGCACCTCCTAACCCGTCAGAGTAAGGAATGTGGACAAAGCCATAAGGGACAATCATCCCACAAACCAGAAAGTTGGTAGAAAAACAGGTTCAGCATTAGCATGGATATTCTGAATGGTACAAATAAAAGAAACACAAGAGATACATTTTTTTTATACATGCAATAAAGTTTAAGTGTAGCTGAGTGGGTGTGCCCGTTGCTTAACTACACTTAGTCCAGCTTAAACAGCACAAGAAGTTAAATAGCAAGAGACATCCAACATAAGCAGTACTTCAATAGTGTAGCTTGATCCTCACTGTAACCAATTTACATGCGAAAGCAGTACATAAACATTTTTTATATAATTACCTACTAAATAATATATATTTGTTAATCAGAGTACTGTAGTAGGTCCAGATGTGAGGTGTCAGTTTAATAAAGTTGTGAAACCCCCATATAAACACAAGTGCCCCATACAGTATAGTCACACATGAATAAATGTAATGAAAGCACATTGGAGGATGTCAGGGACTGTAAACAAATTTATAATATGTAATGAATGATGACTCAATCCCATACAGCAGATAGTCTATAAAATAAAAAATAAGCAATGGTAAGCATTGCACAGCTGTGCTTACCAGGTGTAAGAATTGTGTAAATATGGCTGCTAAGCAATGAGTAGCCCAGGTAAGTGGATTTGCCCATTGGTAAGCAGTGCTGAACCTGCCTCTTTAAGCACTGCCAACCTTAGCTAAACAGGTTTACCCTTAGCTTAGCTTAGCTCAGCATATTCAAAACCATCCAACCATGACAAAGGGAGGGAAATCAGCCATATTTAAACCTCACAGGTGGGAATACAGCTCATAACTGGTTGCATCTTCCGACTGTAGGCAGTATGGCAGATGTTGGTGAGAGCATGCACTTCTGGGCAGAGTGCTGGGGCATACTGGAGTCCAAGGTAATGGTAGGACTCCTGGTAAATAACCATAACGAGAGACTGATGCAGGGTCAGTGCCAAAGCTCCCAATATAAAGCAGAAGCCTGTGACTGTTTTGCCCATGATCTCACCAGTGCCACTGGTATCCCTCGGACTGGTGAGCAGGTCCAGCACCACTATGCCGACTTAAAGTGAAGGAAGAGGGAGCTCTTGGATGAGTGGGTACAAGAATCAAGGCAGAGGGGTGATGTCCCAGCAGTGTATAAGTATTAATATCAATAAATGTTTACCAAAGCCCAGACTGTGTATGTGATGGATAGGTATGGCTAAATATTTCTCTCTTCCCTTTATAGCTGCAACTGAGTGGGCTGTGACTCAGGAAGCTGATGACAGTAGGTTGCAAAGGCTATGTCGTGAGGCTGTTGAGTAATAATCCTGCTTGTAGTAGTCATAGCAAATAAATATAAAGTAGTAGAAAGTTAGCTGCCAGTATAAAATCTGTGTATGGGTTGTACTGAATAAACCAGACAATATGACAATAATAGTCCCATATAGGTGATATTTAAATAAAACCGTAACTGCCTGGCAATAAAGTTCTAAATCCTGTACTGGTTGTGTTTACTCTGGTATTGTATGGCATTTAGTGTTGCATTCTCTGAATAGTAATGTTGTGTTAACCACTGTTACTCTCACTGTGCTACATAAAAATATATCTATGAATGTCTGTATAAGACTGTTGTAAGTACAAGGTCTGATTGTACAACCAAGAGAGTCTTAAACAGAAAACACTAAAAGAACCAGACAGCAGTTTCTAAATAGCTCAATCTGATGAAACACAAATTGTTGTACTTTTAGCACACACAGCCATGGTTCAAATCCTGGGAGTGGTAGTAAGCTGTATGCATAATCATACCTCTCAACTGTACAGATTTTCACTGAATGTCCAGATAATTGGCTCAGATTTTTGGACTGTTTCTCTTTCTCCCTGGCAAATCACTGGGATGATCTCAGAATTGTAGTCACGAAACAATAACATACATTTGAGTTTCAGACTTCTAATCCTTCAGAAAATGTATATTAAAACAAATCAATCCTGTTTTCTCTAGCAACTCTCTAAGTTTATAAGAGCAATATTCAAAATATGTCCCGATTTGTACCCCCATGTTGTCAATCTTTGTCCAGATTTTGTGCATTAAGAGATTGAGAGGTATGTGCATAATTTTAACTAGGAATCTGGGAATATGTGTAGAAACAGTCAGGTAGTGTTAACAAACATTCCCTCTGCGGGTCTACCAGGTAAGAGAAGTAGAATTTAGCTATAAGACAGTTGAAGTATACACTGTGTTCAAACACACCACTGCCCAAACCAAGGCCATAGGGTATTGTAATAATACCTGTAGAGTAATGATTAGAGCAATGATCATTAAAGTTGTGAGTACTGCAAGGATATACAAGTTGTTAGCTGACATCTCTCTCTACCCCCACCATATCTGCAACAATTATCTAAACACACAAATCAATGGGTATGTTTATATTATCACTGGTGACCTGTTGCTGTCAGTGTAAACTGCATGACGTTGTAATGGCCGCAGTGGTTCCATATATGCATGTGTTCTGTTTGCTATGCAACTGCTCCAAATCTGTTGTTTTGGGTTAATGGGAATATCTATGCATGCTGTTTATAACTAATCCAGTTGACTATTACTAACCCACATATGTTCTAAAACTGTAACACCATAGCACCTTTGAGAAGGCCGGTCCCTGTGGATCCACCTCTTCTACCTCATCTGGCCATGGCACCAGGCCCCAGAATGTCTGGGACCCACCCTGGGACCTCCTCATCCACTGGTCCTGCACCATCTTTGGGTGGAACCACCTCAGGAGCTGGGGCTTTTTCCCCCTGGGAGTGGACACAGACAGGATCCTGTCACCCAAAGCCAGGCCCGGGGTTTGGTGCGTAGAGAGGTCCGAAAGGAGATTGGAGATCTGCTATGCCAGCTTGTGGGCTGCGTGGCACTATTAGAGGGTCAGCCTGCTCCTCCTGCTCAGCCCCCAGCACAGCCACCTTCGAGGCAGTGAAGGTGCAGTGGTGACTGCCCATGGTTGGGGACCTCAGTCCCACTGTTTCCATTTGAGGGCTCATGGGCTTCCAATTTCCAAACACCCCTCCCCATCCAAGGTGTTTACCCCCCATGTGTCATATACTGTCCCTGTATACTGTCTTGTCTGTCTTCCTACCCAACCTACCTCCCAAATATACCTACGATCCTTCCCCAACAACCCACTCTCACCTTAAAAAAAGGGCAATCTGTTCCCAAAAAAAAAAATCTTGCCCCATACATAGCTGTCCATTTCACAGACGTGTCCACTGGAAACATGTAATCTGGTCTAATTGGCTTTATAACACATTATTGTTGTCCTCACCTGTCTCTCAGGGGTTTGATTGTCCAAATATACCTCCAAATTTAGTATATATGCACAGCTGTTGCTGTAAAAGAAATGGACAACTATGGACCTTTCCTAAACCCATCCTGCACATCCCTAGCTACTTTCCCTATTGTCTTTCCCTCTGCATGCCCCCTTTTTCACCACTTTCCTATCACCCCTACTTTCTTTTCTTTTAAAGAAATTAGCACGGGGGTAAGCAGGAGTAAACTCTATTAAGAAGTAGTAAGCGGGATTAAGCCTGTCTGCATGGTGCTAAGCAATGCCTACACAGATTAAGCACTATTAAGGCTAACTATCTGTAAACATTGCTTACCGCCACGCAATCCTGTGTAAACCGGCTTACAACTGCTTAAAAGTGCCTTACTCACTCTGTATCCAACAGCCCTTGCTTTGTCCAGCAACAAAATAATCAGCCGTGCCTAGTCTTAAACACAGGACCCTGTACACTATAGTCAAAGCAAAGTACCACTAGTCCATCAAAGCTATACTACTGAATTTTTTTTTAAATATATCATTCAATACAGGTATAACATACTATGGAACAAACACTGTTGAACCAGCATGTTTATAATATATAAATATACATGTGTATGGTGATGGATGCATATGAAAAGTGTATACATCAGATATATGCAGCTGTACATACGAAGTTACACATATAGAATATGTACATATATATATATATATATATATATATATATATATATATATATATCAATCATAAAATAATATAATGTGTAGATATCAAATGAGAAATATACTGATATATCAATAGTTATACATATATGTGTGTATATATACATATATATATATATATATATATATATATATATATATATATATAAATATATCTATACAAGGATAAATATATATTAACATAATATATACATATATATAAATATATATCTAAGTACATATATATATATATATATATATATATATATATATATACATATGTATATACACCATATACATATGTATAAACACCTCCTCTTTGGGGAGGGGGGACATCCGCTAACAAGGTGGTTTCTAAGATCATCCACCCTGTCTTGTTTGCTAGCTAATGTACTCAGCAGAATAGACAAATCAGTTGCCTTGTTACCCAATAGACACTTAGCCAGCGATGCCACACCTCTACCGAATTCTGCGTCCTTGGTAGAAATAGTGCATTCAGATCACAGATGTTCCAAAAAGACACAGGGAACAAAGGTTTAAATCTGCTATAGGATGTTGAACAGGTAGCAAACTTTCTTTGCTTTCTGAAGATATACCAATCAGGGAAGTACTTCAGAACCTCAGTACCCTCTACAGGAAATGTTTCCTTTAAGGTATCAAATGCCCCTATCACATTATCCTCAGGCAAGAATGCTAGGGCTATCAGTGATTTAATAGCTAGTTGGAATGACATGCTGGTGTTGTATAATGCAGCCAGCCCTAGTTGCTTTATTTTCCGCCAAATTTTACATCCAAAATGAAATAAACATTCCTTACTCTTCACACCACTTAGCTTAAGCAGTATGCTTTTCATCGCGGCTATCTCAAATTCACACAGGACATACTGTAAATTGGTTTCAAAGCCTTTGGCAGCCAAAAGACAGAATACACAGTCCCACAGTGCATTGTAACACTTTAGGGATTTCTTGCTCATAAGACAATACAGTAACGGAACAGACTTGCTATAGCCTCCATAACGTACAAGTCCGTGGATACTATATAACTGTCTACATATGAGCCCCTTATAGAAGAATGTACCATCCATTAGCCAGATGGTCACTTGACTAAGATCAAAGAGGTTGTTTACTGTACTAAAGGCAGAACTGTAGTGTCACCTGTTGTATCTACAATTTTCTTCTGCACAAAGTTGCCGGTTTTTAATGGGAAGTCCTGCACATTTAAATCACAAAGGGTTAACTCAGGATTGTACGAGACTGCTGTATGCTTTCATCTGACTATGCCATCTTTTGCAGTAAGGTACGTCTACTAGGCAGGTCGGTTGGGCACTATGTCTACAGATGTAGACGCTACCACGTCTTCAACTAAAAGGCAGGGAGCATCTCTGGACACTATGGCCCTGTGTTTTAATTCACTGCAGAGCTCATATTTGTTCTTTTCTTTTTTTTTTTCCATAATAAATTTTTATTGATATATATTTTCAAAATACAATAAAATCACACACATAATTCACTACTATTACTATCAAACCTATATACAATATCTACATGAAATGCTTCCATATAAAAATCGTCATTATTCCAAAAAAGAAGACACCAGGGAAGAAAAACAAAGCCAAAACATTTGTAGAAGTACTTTGCGTCCATACATATCATACATATTTTCAAAACATTGTTTCCTCCACATATACATCCAAACTTTAATATATTCCTAATAACAGTATTATGCTAATATAATGTTAAAACCTTTTCCCATATTTTTGGGTTATTAATATTTTGTTACTTTGCTTCAGGAGTAATTTATGTGCTAATATATGCTTTATAGCCACAAGCTTGAAATTATCCCATGATGTCTTATCTGGTTCCAACCAATTTGTAGCTATATATAACTTCATCAGCAAAAAAATATTCATACATATTATAGTTTGTGACCTAGAGAGCTCTCTTGGAGGAACATGTAGAATCATAAATTCCCATGATAACGTTGAACTTTGATAACCCATCTTTTGTAGTTGTGTTCTAAGAGAGTTCCAAAGTTTATATATACACTTGCAGCTCCAGAACATATGAAGAAGATCCGCCATTTGATTTGAGCAATATGGACAAGTTGGAGAATTCCTAAGATTAAATTTATGTAACCTAAGACGAGTATAATAAGCATTATTCCAAATCATCAACTGTGTGTACATCAATTTTTGAAAAGAGACCGATTTTATTGTTAAATCAATTGCTTTTAATACCTGATTATCTGCTGCTGTCATTTTGTTTACCCAATACCCTGACAACAGAATTTTATCCTGGAATTTTAAATCTTTAATTAATTTATTTGTTGTTGTTATAAATTTGACCTCCTGTTGGAGAGCCTGCCACAATTCAGAGCATTTATCCACAATTCCAACTACCGGTTTAAAGTTTTCAAAATGACTCAGAGCAAGTTCTCTGATTTGTCTCATGACAACCATATAACTCTTAGGAAGATTCAATTCCTGCCTAACTTGCGAAGCCGATAAATGAAATTTATTAAAAACATCAATCAGAGTCAAATTAACTATTAATGGGAATTTACTAAGATCAATCAACTGATTATTTAGTTTAAAATTGGGATTCCTATGGAAAGGCTGAAAAACCATCATATATTGCAACAAGTCTACTGATTGGAATAAATTTTGCAAAGATGACACATATGTTTTTAAGTGGTCCATAATCCCATACTTTATCAAACTAGTTTTATCCAAAAAGGGTAAAGCTTTAGGATTTATGTTCCGATCTAGAATATGCTTGTAATTCAAGACCACCCAAGTTGGTATCCACTTTGCACTAATTACCTCGTAATTAGCAATTCTTAAACACCTGTTGGCGTTCACAATTAAATAGTATACTTCAAAATTCGGTAACTCAAGTCCTCTACTCTTCGGGGTCATTAATTTCTCATACGATATTCTAGTTTTCTTTGGCTCCCAAATAAATTTAGCTAGATCTTTATGAATTTGTTTAAAAACTGTCTTTGTAATTGATACTTGAGCAGACCTAAAGATATATAACATTCGTGGTAATGTATTCATTTTCACTATTGATACTTTTGCCAATACCGGTAGTCTTAAATTCCTCCATCTGCCACAATCAGCTACTATTAGTTCCCATACTCGTTTAATATTATTACTATAAAAGTCCTTATTATCCATAGAGAAGCTAATAACCAAATATTTGATATTTTCTTTACATGATATCTATCCCCAACAGGGACATTAATGAAAAAGGTTTAGGGGTTCTTAACGGGAAAATACTAGTTTTCTCCAAATTAATTTTGTAATTAGAGACTTATGAAAATTCGTTTATAACATTTAATATCTTTTCACTATCAGAAATTGGGGTTGTACAATAAATAATAAGATCATCAGCAAATGCCGACATTACTAATTTATTCCTATAAAGTATTGGTGCATTATGATACAAATTTTGCTTAATATATAAAAATAGAGGTTCTAAATAAAGGTTAAACAATAAGGGGGACAAAGGGCAACCCTGCCGTGTAACATTTTTAATCTGTATTCTTTTAGAATAACTCCTATTAATATATAACGTAGTATATGGATTACTATATAATATTTGTAGTATCTGAATAAATCATATTTGTTCTTTTCTACCGGATCACCGCTATGATTGTGCCCTACAGACTTGGTTAATGGTTCACCAGTTGCTACGCTAACAGTTACAAGCCTACCTTTGCATTTCATGGTTGACATCCACTTACAGCACCAGTACTTTTCCACAGGAGATTTCTGTTCCAGATGGAACACGTAACCCTCAAGTATTAGGACATTCTTCCCTTTCTGTGAGACTGGTTTGATACACTGACCCAATAATTCCAGGTGCAGCGTAACTAATGGATGCCACTGTTAGTTGGCGTACTCTGTATGCCATCTACAGGCTACATCTTGTATTTAAACCATCCTTTTGGTACTGTCAGACTCGGGATTATTCACTTTTGTGATTATGGGCTTTCTACATTGTGGTCTCGAAATACTGAATTTCAGGAATTCAGTATTTCGAGATTACAAAGTGGACCCATATACACATTTATTTATATATATATATATATATATATATATATATATATATATATATATATGAAAATGTAGTAAATAAATAATTAAACTTCCAAATATTTAAGAATAAAATAAAGCTGTTAAAATAAAAACACAGGTGTTCCACTAGGTGTGATGAGTTTTTATCCTTTATGTATCAGAACTTTTCATCAGATAAATTAAATTTTGTCCTGGGCTTAATGAAGCTTCTAATCTAAAATGTGCTCTTAAATGGTTTCAGTAATTTTTGCACAACCTACACTTGTTTTATTCTTGATACTAGGTCCCCCTCACAGTGTCTTTAGCTGTATATTCATGCATTCACTATTTTATCTGCAAGTGGGGTTCATTTATATTTATGCATTCACTATTTTATCTACAAGTGTGGTTCATTCAGTAGTTAATATTCCTTTTACACCCTTATATTTGCTCTTTCATTCTTTCAAATGTGTTAACATTCAGCTTGCCATGATGTCTTTTATGGTTCAAATAACAGGCACATTTCTATGGTGATAATCACAAGACTTGTATTTTATTCATGTATTCATTGTTTTATTGAAGAGTATTGGTCTGTAGACTATTGTAAATATTTTGTTCTTCCTGACACTCACCTACATGTATTGGTTAAATAGTTTTAATTAATATTCATTAAGTACACCATGGTTTTATATTCCTTTGCTCCTATAATTTGATTCATCTAATGAAGTGCTGATACATAAAGGATGGCGCACCTAGTGGGACTCCTGTGTTTTTATTTTAACAGTTTTATTTACATATATATATATATATATATATATATATATTTATATATATATATATATATATATATATATATATATATATATATATACATATATATATATATATATATATATATATATATATATATATATATATATATATATATATATATATATATATATATATATATATATATATATATATATATATATATATATATATATATATATATATATCTGCATAACGTACTGCAGTTATACCCAGCACCATACCTCCCCACCCCTAAGTGCAAGAGATCTGGACAACGGCTGTAAAATGGGGGAGGGGCAATAGACCAACACTAGGGACACAACGTACATCTTGCAGATATAAATGTAGAATGTCGCTACAGAAACAGGATGTGTTCACAAGGATGTCAGTTATGAAACTGTAATGTATGTCATCATATACTGACAGTTATCCCCACATGATGACAGTGATTCACCACAGGAAGGAATAAAAAGATACTGTTCAACAGACCAGAAATATGGGCAATAAATGTGGACAGTCTGAAACAATCTGGCCAGTGACAGGTATGCTCATAACAGCTTACTGCAAGAAAGCATAACCAAGCCTGGCAAAGGGGGGGGGGGCATGAAAATATGCACATATCTGACATACTGGTGTAGATGAGCTGACACATGTGATGCAGTAACACCCTCCTGTCTGTTCCAACATCTATTGAGTGGAATAGCACAAGTCCAAAACCCAGTGACTTCTCAGGAGTTAGTCATGTAAATCTTCACATCCCCCCAGTGATGTGTCAGACATATTCAATGCTTATTTGGGCCACGCAACACTACACATCTACCAAATATCTGGACATAACATCACATTAGGGAAAATACACTGAGCTGCTAGCCATGTCAACAAGCAATATCCAAACTAACAGCAGACTCACACAACAAATAAGCAGTCTTGGTATGGGGAAATACACATGTAATTGCAAATGTAACAGGCAGTCCAGCGATGTAACAGCACTAGGAAACAGACACCAGTGTGAAAGTGCATACAGTATAAGGAGTGTGTGAACTAAACTGTCAGCATGCTTGATATGCACATACTACCTCTTCATATAATGGCCTAATACTCAGTCTATTATGATGCCTGACTGTGTTATGGGGAATGTCACAGTCTTCACCTACAAAAATGTAACACTTGATAAAGCACCAGAAACTGGATCCACATACAAAGGCAGATAGAAAAGACAACATAGCACTTACATCTACCCCCCCCCCAAGAAATAACATATTTACAATACACTGCTACACATTCCTGACAGTCTGTCAACAATAGCCAGAAATACAAAGACCTCCCAACTGTACACACTCCCAAAGAATGTCCAGGCCTTGTCATCATATATATAAGGCATCTTACATATAAAATGTCTGGCAGTCTGATACCTAACTGGGATGATATTACGAATTACACCACTAAGTAATGATATACTATCTCTATGCCTCTGACTGCATGATATTTTGACAAAGTTTGACATACTCATGGACAGAGGCCTAAACACAGGTCCAGGATGGAGATATTGCTGCTATAAATTGAGAAAGTAGCTGGTATAGGTCTAATCCTATCCCCCCTGTCGCACACAGTGCAAATGTGAACATCCCACTCTGTGCTATGTCCAACCCTGAATCCTGCTTGTCTGTACAATCCCACTGTCTGCAACCAATATAATCTAGCCAGTCACACTATGCTCCTGTAGACTTTACATATCACTTTTAATGGTACTTGTCTGTCACAAATAACTCCTGACTCCCATCCCCACCACACATGACCTGCCTGTACTCTCTCGTACATCTCTTCCCCACACTACCCATGACTCTGAACTGGTGATCCCAAGTAGTTAGACCTATCCAACTTCCAAACTGTATGCCCTGCGTTGTCACCATTCCTCTGTCCCCCACCCCGTTCACACACATATATTCTTACTTAGTCCTGCTGACCATCATTCCTCCCCGCTCTACAACATAACCCCACCTCCCCAGGGCCTCCCAAACCTGTCTCCTAATCTCACTACAGATGACAATGTCATCTGCAAACTGCACAGTCAACAGAGGCCCCTGTCTGATTATGTCTGTCAACCTGTCCCTCACCACTGCAAATGTGAAAGGACACACAGCTGACCCCTGATGTACTCCCAACACCGCCTTAAATCCACCTATCATGTCAAAACTAGAAATCACTGTTGCCACACTAGCCTCCTACATATCCTGTGGTGTCTGACAGACTCCTCTGGCACCCCTGACCTTCACATACAATACCACAACTTCTCTCCAGGCAGCATGTCATATGCTCTCTGTAGGTGCACATAGACACAATGCAGCTGCATCTCAGCCTCAGTGCAGAGCTCCATCAACACTTGTGGATCAACATTTGCATCTGTAACACTCTTACCTGGCATGAAACCATACTGCAAATCATCAATCACCATGTTCTCAACTTAGCTGCCACCACCCTTTACCATTACCTCATCCTGTGACTGATCAATGTTATCCTCCCTTGTTACTACAGCTCTGCAGTTCACCCTTGTTCAGATAAGCAGTACCCATACATATTTGCCAACATCTCACACATCCTCTCACTTTCCAAGATCACAGTAAACAATCCAGTTAAAAATATCACTGCCACGTCTCAGAAACACCTCCAGGCATTCACAGGTATGTCACTTAGAACAACAGCCTTTCCACTGTTAAACCGCCTCATAGCTATCCTTACATTTTCCTTGATAATCTGTTGCACCTCCTGATTAACCATACCACCTCAGCCAACCTTCCCTCCCTCCCCCATTTTCCTCATGGAACAGGCCATCTAAGTGGTGTTTTCATATGTTCTAAACACACTCCTAGCTTGTATGTTTCACCCATATTCCTTTATCACCCTTTTGTGCTGCACATCCTTCCTAACTATGTGCCTCTGTCTAGCCAATAGCTATAGGCCCTATACACCATCCATGTTGTCCAACATTACATACAACACCAGACTCTACATCTGTATGTCAGACTCCACATCCATAGCCATGTCCAACACTCTCTTTGCCATGCACCCCATCTCTTTATACTCATGTCTACTCTCTACATCTGTCTGTCAATCCCACTTCTCTTTTGCTCCCCTGTACTTCTTCATTCCACCACCACTTGTGTAGGAGCAGTAGCCATCTGGGCAGCATGTCAGTCTGTGTCTGATTGCGCATAGTACGTCACAGGTCCATTAATGTAATGCTGCATATGAGTACAAATTGAACACATCCACTGAGGGCAATCGGCAGGCCATCCCCACATATGTCTGTGGTCTCACAGGCAACTGTCAGCCACAGCACATACACACACACACACCATAGCTAAAGACGACCAGCTTTGGACATGTTTAGGACAAAAATCACCCCCATGCAAATGGAGACTAGGTGCATGGCAGCTGAATCAAACAACAATGCACTATGAACATGTACACAAATGCATGGGTACTGCCATACTCACTACAACCAGGACCCTTACCTCCAATAAAAGGAAGCTGATCTGGTGGTCCCCTGCCATACAGACATTGTACAACAGAAGCATGGAACTAATATGGAATAACGTGAAGTCCCAAGACTGGAAATCACCCTTTATAAGCATCCATTGAAGGTTGAGATACCTCATCAAATACTACAAAGATAGCTGTGAGAACAGAATTGGAGCACATAGTGAAGACAACCACAAGGTCTCATACAGTTATGTGAAGAATCTCCATGACAATAGCAAGATTTGTTCTGAGCTACTAGACAATAGAACTTCCAAGACTGAGCCAACAAATACTGCCAATATACTGGCTGGCATCTTGATTGCAAACATTACCCCTCACCCCCCACCAAACTACCAATCACAATACCAGTGCACCACCAGGTACCCAGTATTACTGCAGCACAGGTTAAAACACCACTGTCCAAGGCCAAGAATACAGCTTCTATGGGACCTGAAAATATTCCTGGCTGTGTTCTACATGAACTACAGAGTGACCTGGCACCTTACCTGTGTGCCCTATTGAAGCACAACCTCACCTCAGGCTTTGTCCCTATTGAAGTGTACACTGCTAGAGTCACCCCTGTCCATAAACGAGGTGTAACTACAGACCTTGTGAAATGAAACCCCGACTGCCTGACTAGTCTGTTATGAGAAGTTATGGAATGTATCATCATGCACCTAATAAACAGGGATATGGGAATCTGCAGACTCAGGATCCCACACAGTTTACCTTTGTGAAGGGTAGGTCATGCCTGCTCATTCCACCTGGTCAACTTCTTGGTGTCCATCACCTGAGCTGTGGATAAAAGCAAGGTGACACATACAACCTACATTGATCTGGCCAGAGCCATTGATAACATTCCCCACTCACTATCTAGGTGGGAAGAGAGGTACAAACACAGGGGTAGATTAGACATACTGCTGTCATACATTGAGACATTTGCAGATGTCACTGGGTTTGTTGTAAGAATATGACATTGGTAATACACATAGATGTGAGTATTTACTGACCGCATTTCACAGTCCACAACTGATTTACCAAGGACACCATCTGGTAAACACACAAAACAAAACAAGCAGACATATGGCCAGTCTGTGGACAGCGTGCCAGTGGAGAGGTATGTCAGAGACATATCACTGTGAGTCGTGACATCACACACTAAATGCATGTCCACACAAACCCTGTCAATCTACCAGTCCACCATGTGTATAACAGCATTGTTGACATAGAATCTGTTCACAAATCTGGAAATATGTCCCCATGTTGGTTGCCTGTCTACACATGTCCTGTCCTTTGATGTATTGCCACCCACTGTATGTGAATCTGTAGGCCACTTCCTCTGTAATGTCACTCACATATGCAAGGTAATAGGGCAAGGCCCACATTAAGGAATGTCCCATATGTCGGAACTAGCAGCAGTGTCCAGGCCCACAGCACAATACAATGTGGGCACCTACATAATGGTATGGCCGTAGCAATATCTGACATCTGCACATCTGTACAAAGGATAGACAGTAAGTTGATAGCCAACAGGTTATGCATTAGGATGAATGTTTTGCAAGATACATGTCTGAAACTGAAAGGTATGCTATTACTACATGACAGCAGTCCCCAATGACATGTCAAAAAAACATAGTGGTCTACAGTTAATATCAACATATCAGATCAGTATCCAATATAAAATACATATAAACATACAGCTCAAACACCAAGAACAAGATACTCAGTACTCAGAGTCCAACTTTGCATGCAGGGGTGTATGGTTCCAGTACTACAATCCGCAATCTACTCTTACTTGAAAGAGCACTGTTAAAAGTACTAACATAATGATACAATATGTGTTAAACTATTTCTGTCAACCAGTGCACTGTAGCTGGTGCAACATGCAAGTGTGACTGCATATAACCTGGGATTCTACCCATGTATGAAACAAATCCAAAGAGAAAAGATTGTGGTACTACCCATGTATACCCAGGTGTCCCATACGTATACTCACTCCCCTTGCAACTGTAATGACAGCACATAGAAGCATGTTATGAACAGGAAATGAAATACACTTGTCATTACCCTGTTATTTTATCAGACTGGAATGTGATCACTGGTTACCAGGACTGAGCTATGCTTAGCAGGTGTAAGCATTTCTTAAATGTAAATGATAAGCAGATTTGCGCACTGTTAAGCTAAGCCTGCGTGATGTAAGCACCTAGTCATTTAACCGTATATTAGCAGCTCTTAGCTTCACGCAAACCCACATAAAGCAGCTTTAAAGCACCTTAATCACCCTGTCTCCATCAGCCAGGACGGCTTGCACCTGTCACCCCTGGGCTTCCGGATATTGGCAAAGGCTCTTGCCACCCCCATAGTGCCTTTTTTAGGCAAGGCTCAAATTCTAAACCTACCACCCTAGAACACCAAAAAGGAAAAAAACTAAGGGTAATGCTGCTCAATGCCAGAAGTCTCAATCTCAAGATGCACGCACTCGAGGCCCTTCTCAATATGGAGAACATCGATGTCTGTGCTGTGACAGAAACCTGGTTCAAGGCTCCTGAGAGCACCCCAGCACTAACAGGTTTCACCTCATATCATGCGTTCCGGCCCCAAAATCCAGACAACACCAAGAAAGGAGGGGGAGTGTCCATATTCATAAAGGACACCCACACCTCAAGGTTGGTGGCAACGCCTGATGCATCGGAGACCATCCAGGTGCAATTAACCATAGGCAAGACTGCTCTGCAATTTGTAGCATGTTACAGGCCACCCTCTCAAACTCAGGAACCTCACATGGCCTTCCTGAAAACATTGGAGGGATAAATGTATCTCCAAACACCATCATACTAGGTGACTTCAACTACCCTAATATAGACTGGGAACACTACTCAAGCCCGAACACTCTAACCCAAAGATTCCTGGAGTTCATAAACTCAAATGCCATGGAACAACTAGTCACCATCCCCACAAGAGGAGAAAACATACTTGATCTCATCATCACGAACATGGGATCAAAATGTTCAACACCGAAGTATACCCCTCACTGGTGAGATCAGATCATAAACTAATCTCGCTGGAGGTCCTCATCCGCCCCACCTGAAACAAAAAGACCACAGTGAAAAACTTCTCAAAAGCCGATTTCACACTTCTAAAACTAGTGTGGTCTCCTTTAAGGCCCCTGAGCCAGTGGTAAACATTACTCAAACTGCTGAATCACTTACAAATGCCTTCTACCAGCACCTACAGGACTGCATGGATCAGGCAATCCCAAACAAAACTAAGACTCTCTGTACCAAAGGCAAGCGTCCAGTCTGGTGGACCCCAGCCATAAACAAGCTCTACAACAAAAGGAGGAAGCTACTACAAGATAGAGCAAAATCCTTGAAAGGTAAGACACCTTTGATCATTATAAGTAAAAACTAAGAGCTCTCATAAAATCATCCAAGGCAAATTTTGAGAGAAAAATCGCCAAGGACTCTAAAGAGAATCATAAGGCCTTCTTTAGCTATGTTAGAAACCTAGGAGGAAACTCCCAGATATGCTCAGAATTAGTTCAAAATGATGTGAAAATTACTGAACCTACACACATTGCCAACATACTGGCTGACAGGTTCAGTGCAAACTTCTCCCCTCCCCAAAAGAGATATCTATTCCAGAGGATTGTAGCCCCCAAACATCTCCAACGCCCAGGTGAGAACTGCCCTCACTAAGGCAAAAACACAGCATCCATGGGACGGATGGTGTCCCCGGCTGTGTGCTTCACGAACTCAACGAGGAATTAAACCCACAGTTAGGACAGCTGTTTAATCTTAGCCTCACCTCAGGATACGTACCCAAGGAGTGGCGCATGGCGACTGTGGTCCCACTTCATAAGGGCGGTGCCTCCACAGACCCTGGAAATTACCGCCCCATTAGCTTGACAAGCCTTATCTGCAAAGCCATGGAGAGGATCATAATGGAACTCATAAATAAAGACATAGGGAACTTGCAGACTTTGGATCCAACCCAGTTTGGCTTTGTCAAAGGCAGATCCTGCCTCTTAAACTTGGTTGACTTTTTCGAGACAGTCACCAAGGCCATTGATGAGGGAAAGGCAGTCCATACAGCCTACCTCGACCTGGCAAAGGCCTTCGACACAATACCCCACTCAGGTATCATCGAAAATCTCATCAGCTTGAATGTAAACCCATACATCACAAGATGGTTTGCAAACTGGCTAAGTGACAGAACCCACAGGGTGAGAGTTGCTGGAGCCATGTCAGACTCAAAGCCTGTCACAAGTGGTGTCCCACAGGGCTCAGTCCTGGGTCCACTCTTGTTCGGCATCTACTTTTCTGAAGTACAAGCAAACACAGGAGGGTTATGGCTGACAAAGTTTGCAGATGACTGCAAACTGGCGCCATAGTGAAAACACATCTGACACAGATATCCTCCAGAAGGGCCTCACAGAAATGGATAACTGGTGCCAGAGCCATGGCCTGAAGTTAAATGCCAAAAAATGCATAGTCATACCCTTCGGGAAAAACAAGGTTACCCCTAGCTACCATATAGGTGGCAATCCACTGAGCACAGAAAAAGTCATCAGGGATCTGGGGACCCAGGTTGACAGTAGCCTTTCGTTTGACATTCATGTTGCTAAAGTAGTTAGGAAAACCTTCTATATCGCCCACCTGATCATGAAGGGATTCACATCTAGATCAAGGGAGGTCATCGTCCCCCTGTACTCATCACTCATTAGACCTATGATTGAGTACAATTCCCCGTTCAGAATGTATCCGACCAGACACCTGCTGCAGCTTGAAAGGCCCCAAAAGTTCCTCACCAAAAGGATAAAGGGTCTCAAAAATATGTCTTATGCTGCCCGACTGAAAGAACTCCAGCTCTATTCAGTCTCATATCGCTTGCTCAGAGGTGACCTGTGCCTGACATATAAGGCCATGTCAAACCCAGATTTGATGAATATGCTTCACCTCAAAAAATCTAGATCCCTCAGAACCACAAGGCGGAGACTTAAACCTTGACACGGTTATAAATAGAACGTGCTGGAGGGACAGATTCATCACCCAGAGACTCCCTATGCTGTGGAACAAAATCCCGGTACATGTGAGGCAGAGCACCTCTCTGGCCTTGTTCAAGAGGAATCTTGACCAATGGATGGGAGATTGCAGATATACCCCAGGGATTACTTCAGTGTCACTGCTTGACAGAGGCACAGCAAAATGATAGGCATAGTTTTTATTCAAACTAAAGGGGTGGCGAAAGCCACATAACTATGGGCTAGGCTTATAAATGCCCTTGGGCAGATAGCCTAGTATGAACCTATGAACCTATGAACCTATGAAATAAATAGCCCATGCAGGTCTTGAACCCAGGACCCTGTACACTATAGTCACAGCACATAACCACTAAGCCATCTGAGCTGTGAAGATGCCTGTTGGTTTTTCAAATATATCATTCAGTACACATACTGAATAGTAGTGAACGAGCGCTTTGACTACAACAATTGTTTAGTACTTGTAAGTGAAAATAGTATTAAATCAGTCATGTTCTTATATGTAATACACATTTCAGATTAATATGGTGGGCTACATCTGAGAAGGTATAAACAACATTCATGTTTACACATAAAGGTTATAGCTATATTTACATATATATATATATATATATATATATATATATATATATATATGTATATATATATATATATATATAATACATAGTCATACACACAAACACACACACATGCACACACACACAGACACACACACACACACACACACACAAACACACACACACACACACATATATATATATATATATATATATATATCTTTCTCTCTCTCTCTATATATATATATATATATATATATATATATATATATATATATGCATATATATATGTGTGTGTGTGTGTGTGTATGTGTATAACATATGCCCATGACATGTAGTGGAATTTTATCTCAGCATCATAACTCTTAACCTCTTAGTGCAAGGGAACGTAATGTATGTATTGCAGTTATAAATGTTGAATGTTGCTACAGTGACAGGGGGGTTGTGTCAACATACATGTTGTGAAGGAAGGCTCTTCTGAAACTGACATGTATGCCATCAGTTACTGACAGACATCATAAAATCATCATAGTGAAGTACCACACAAATCACAGTAATGATCCTGCGGAATACATAAAAAATATGAGCAATAAACATGGACAATCTGAAGCAATCTGGTCAGTCAGGAGGTATACACAGAACTCCTTAGTGCAAGAAATGTGGAACAAGCCTGACAAAGGGGATGTTTAAAGCCATGAAATGGGGATATATCACACATACTGGACTAGATAAGCTCACACAGTTGATGCATTCACTCCCTCCTGTCTGCCCTATTAAATATTAACTAGAGGAGCAGAGGTCCCAAGCCATATACTTTCCACTAGTTAGTGACATACACCTTCACCGCAGCCCACTGCTTTATCAGAAATAGACAACATGTATGGTGGCCAAGCAACAGTACATCTGACAAATATCTGGACATAACATCACACTAGTGTAAATACTCTGAGCTGCTAGGCATGTCACCAAGCACTGTCTACACTACAGGAAGACTGCCACAACACTAACCCAATTTACCTATGGGGGAGTACCCATGTAATTGCAAATATAGCAGGCCCTACAGGCATGTAACAACACAGAGTAACAGACACCAGTGTGAAGGTGCATACACACAAGCAATCTCAACACAGTTTCAGTCACATATAGGTAAGCCTAAGTAATAGTACAGTATATGGACTGTGTGAACAACAGTCAATATCATGTTTGCCACTCACACACTAACCCTACATATATTGGCCGAATTCACAGTGTAGTCTGATACCTGACTGTTGTATGGGACATGTCTCAGTCTGGCCCTACAAACATATAGGCTGACAGAGTATCAGAAACTGGGGCAGCATGCAACACTGGATAGAACAGGACCAAGAACACTGACATCTACCCCAGTCTGTACACAGGGCAAATAACATAATTACAATGCACTGCTACATAATACAGACACTCTGTCAACAATCACCAGAAGTACACAGACCTCACTACTGTACAGACTACAACAGAATGTCCGGGTTTTGTCCTCAAATATTAGGCCTCCTATACATTACATGTCTGGCAGTCTGATATATCACTGGCTTGATATAAGGAATTATGTCAGTAAATAATGGTATACTGTACATATCCAGCTCTTACTGCATGACATATGAACAAAGGGTAACAGACTTGGGGGAGAGAGGCATAAACACAGGGCCAGTATTGACATATTGCAGTTATAAACTGAGAACATTGCTGGTATAACAAGGTTTGTTGTGACATATCTCTTCTGAGGGATATGAAGTCAGTAACACACATGGATGTTACCATTTACTGACTACAATCATCAGAGTATGATTCTACATTTATAAAGACAGACAATATGTGAGTAACACACCAAATCTAAGGCTCCAAACTCTGGCCAGTCTGCAGATAGCCCTACGGGTGAGAGTTTTCTCAACCACATAAAACTGTCATGCCATACTTTAAATCATGCAGAACAGCCATATCCACACAAACCCTGTTAAACCAACATTACTTCAAATGTAGAACAGCAATACTTACATTCTGTCCCCATGTCTGGAACACCCCCCTCCAGTTTGTTGGCTTGTCTACACAGTGTTTGTTGTAAGAGGTATTTCCAAATACCCTCTGTGATGCTGTTTGGCACACACCCACATAAAGTCCTGCTCACAGTGAAGGAGAAGGGTCAACATCCACTTGCAGTGCTTACTTATAGGAGTGTCTTTCCATGCAATTGGGTATAAGAATGATACCACAGCTGTTCCACATGCAAATAGCAGGCAGAGGACTCCAATTCATGCACAGGCCATCAGCTGATCATGAGCATTACCTACCAATGTCAAGCTCCTGCCTATGCAAAACAGATGCATCTTTCCACATCTACCAGATTGGGGGGGGGGGGAGACAGAGACACACACACAGAGGAAAAGAAAGGATGAGAGAATGATCCAAGCGTGTTTGTGTATGATCTGTGGGTGGAGAGAGATCTCTGGGTATTATAATGATTGCCTATATATACACATTTATGGCTGTAGATTATCTACAACAACATCTATGGTGTTTGACAACTGTTGGCCTTGTAATGTGACATTGGGACATATAGGCTCTCAATATGAAAATATAGCAAAACCCATCCTGCAATGGATCCTGTTATTACACAATCACATCAACACCCACACAGGATACTGCTGACACATATGCAAACACACACACTTATTTGTCAGCACTGTGTTTCAAACCCCTACCTATGTACTTGTATGAGCTTGTATGAGCTTGTATGTTGGACAGCTGTCCAAAGGTATCTTTGAAGGTGAGCAGCATCAGCTTCAGTGCTAAAGGAGCAGAGAGGGAAGGGTTGGAAGTATGAATGACCACAAAATCAGGTGTCAACAAAGACACGCACACTCTCATAGTTTCCAGGACTAGCATTAGAACTCCTACCCAACTAATTTGCTAGACTACAGTATTACTCAGTTATCACGAGTGCCAGGGAGCTTATAGGGCTGAATTTTGGTCAAACGGTTATTTCAAGGTGACTGATATTAGCAGGCATGCTAAAGTAGTCCAATGGCAGGTGTAGTGAGTGTGAATGGCCTCAAAAGCATTCACACACACATATTATCAAGACCAGGAGTAAAACCCCTACCTAACTAGTTTGTTACACTACAGTATTTCACAGTCATCACGAGTGCCATAGAGCTTATAGGACAGAGATTTGGCCGATGGTTTATTTCAAGGTGATTGACATCAGCAGGAGTGCTAACATGGGCAATGGGAAGTGCAGTGTGTGTGAATGGGCCATAAATCATTCCTCTGGAAACACACATACACTCAGTCACACACAACTTTACATTTGGCAGGACTGAGTATAGAAATGTTACATGAATACTGATTTGTACTATCATGTTACACAGTTCTCACAAGCACCACAGACATTATAGGGGTGAGGGCTACCAAAAGAAATGTGTACAGAGATTGATAACAGCACATCATGTGATATTGACCAATTGGATGTGTAGTGGGTGGGACAGGCCTCATAATGGAATTCTCTCTGTCACTGTCTGTCTCTTTCTTCCCCACATCTGTGTGTGTGTGTGTGTGTGTGTGTGTGTGTGTATGTTTGACATATTATAGTGTGTTGGTTTGGATATGTGTTGGAATTCCTATCCAATGTGTGTGTGTGTGAAGCATGAATGGTGTACAATTTGCTGTGTGTGCACAGACATCTGCGAATGACAGATATGTATAATCCACTGTGTTGTCAAGCATGGGCTTCATTTCTCTAAGTGTAGGAACATGCCCAGTATGACCTTCTGTGTTGAGTGTGTGAATCCATTCCAGGTAGGGTTGTATTTTAATACAGGGTTTGGTGTTCTACACATACAGCTAGTAACCTGTTTCTGCAGGATATCTGTAGATAGGTTGACAATATGGAGTCACAATGGGTGACAGATATGGGGAAACTAACTATTGCTGTCTGTGCTGCTTGTGTTACATGGTTGGTATTAAGTTCATAGGTTCATAGGTTCATAGGTTCATACTAGGCTATCTGCCCTAGGGCATTTATAAGCCTAGCCAGAGTGTGTTTGGCTTTCGCCACCCATTTTAAATTAATTTTGCTATGCCTTTTTTTGAGGTTAGTATACTATGCCTCTGTCTAACAGTGACACAGAAGTGATAGCCGGGGTAAACCTACGATCTCCCATCCACTCATCAAGATTCCTCTTGAAGAGAGTCAATGTGGGACTCTGCCTAACCTGGACTGGGATTTTATTCCAGAGTGAAGGGAGCCTCTGGGTTATGAATCTGTCCCTCCAGCATGTCCTATTTATTTCAGTGCTGAGGTTCAAGTCTCGAGTGTGTAGCTCGATGGGATTTGGATTTTCTGAGGTGCAGCATGTCCATTAATTCCAGGTTGGACATGGCTTTATACGTCAGGCACAGATCGCCTCTGAGCAGGCGGTATGCCACTGAGTAGAGCTGGAGTTTCTTTAACTGGGCAGCATATGGCATCTGTTTGAGCCCTTTGATCCTCTTGGTGAGGTACTTTTGGGGTCTTTCCAGTTGCTGCAGGTGTCTGGTAAGGTACATCCCAAAAGGGGCATTGTACTCAATTATGGGCCTGATGAGGGATGAGTAAAGAGGCAAGATGACCTCCCCTGATCTAGATGTGAATCCCTTCATGATTAGGTGGGCTATATAAAATGTTTTTCTAACCACTTTGGCCACGTGGTTGTCAAATGAGAGATTGCTATCAACTTGGGTCCCTAATGACTTCTTCTGTACTTAATGGATTACCACCTATGTGGTAATTTGTGGACACTTTGTTTTTGCCAAAGGGGATGACTATACACTTTTTGGCGTTTAGCTTGAGGCCACGGCTCTGGCACCAGTTGTCTGTTTCTATGAGGCCCTTTTGGAGGATGCTTGTGTCGGCTGGAGAGTTGATTATGGCGCCCAGTTTGCAGTCATCTGCGAACTTGGTCAGCCACAGTCCTTCTGTGTTGGCCTGTACCGCCGAGAAATATATACTGAACAAGAGAGGTCCCAGGACTGAGCCTTGTGGGACGCCACTTGTAACTGGTTTGGAGTCTGACATGGCTCCAACAATTCAAACCATGTGGGTTCTGTCCTTGAGCCAGTTTGCAACCCATCTAGTGACATAGGGGTTTATATTTAAGCTGGTGAGCTTATCTATAATGCCCGAGTGGGGTATTGTATCGAAGGCTTTTGCGAGGTCCAGGTAGGCTGTGTGGACCACCTTCCCCTCGTCAGTGGCCTTGGTGACTGTTTCAAAGAAATTGACCAGGTTTAAGAGGCAGGATCTGCCCTTAACAAAGCCAAACTGGGTAGGATCCAGTGTCTGTAGGTCCCCAATATCTTTATTTATGAAGTCCATGATGATCCTTTCCATAGCTTTGCAGACCAAGCTTGTCAGGCTTATGGGGCGATAGTTTCCAGGATCCGTTGAGGCACCACCTTTGTGGAGAGGGACCACTGTTGCTGTATGCCACTCTTTGGGTACATATCCTGTAGTAAGGCTAAGATTGAACAGTAGTTTTATGTTTGGGTTTAGCTCTTCTTGGAGTTCATGTAGGACGCAGCCGGGACACCATCTGGTCCCATTGATGCTGTGTTTTTGCTTTGGAGAGGCGGCTCTTACCTGAGCATCTGAGATGTCAGGGGCAGCACTCTGTTGGGATAGATATTTGCCTTTTGGTGGGGAGAGGGGGAAGAAGTTTGCACTGAACCTGTCAGCTAGGATGTTGGCAATGTCTGTGGGCTCGGTGTATTTTTGTCATTTTGGACTAATTCTGAGCATATCTGGGAATTCCCACCCAGGTTCCTAACATAACTAAAGAAAGCCTTGTGATTATCCTTAGTGTCCTGTGCAATTTTTCTCGAAGCTGGCCTTAGACGATTTTATGAGTGCCGTAGTTTTTGCTAATACTGATCAGAGATGCCTTCCCTTTTTGGGATTTTGCTCTATCATGTAGTAGCTTCCTCCTTCTATTGTATAGTTTGTTTATGGCTGGGGTCCACCAGACAGGACGTCTGCGTTTGGAGGATTGGGTCTTGGTTTTATTTGGGATTGCATGATCCATGCATTCCTGAAGGTGTTCATAGAATGCGTTTATAAAGGATTCTGCGGTCTGGGCCGTATTTTCCACAGGCCCGGGGGCTTTGAAGGATTTCGCCTCGGTTTTGAGGCGTGTGAAATTTGCTTTAGAGAAGTCTTTCACTGTGGTTTTCTGGGCAGGGGGTGGGGTTGGGATGTGAATATCCAGTGAGATTAGTTTATGGTCTGATCTTACCAGTGAGGGATACACTTCTGGTCTGGAGCATAGTGTCCCCATGTTGGTGATGATCAGGTCCAGTATGTTTTCCCCTCTTGTGGGAGTGGTAACAAGTTGTTCCATAGCATTTGAGTTTATAAATTCTAGGAACCTTTGGGCTAGGGTGTTGGAGCTAGAGTAATGCTCCCAGTCTATGTTTGGGTAGTTGAAGTCGCCCAATATAATGGTGTTTGGAGAGACCTTCATATTTTCCAGTATTCTCAGGAAGGCCAAGTGGGGTTCCTGTGTTTGGGAGGGTGGTCTGTAGCAGGCTATAAACTGAAAGGCAGTTTTACCCACAGTTAGTTGCACATGGATAGTCTCTGATGCTTCGTGCTGTGCCACCAACCTGGAGGTGTGGGTATCTTTGACGAATATTGATACTCCCCCTCCTTTTGTGGTTCGGTCCAAGTTTTGGGGCCGAAAAGCATGGTATGAGGTATAACCTGGTAGTGCTGGGGTGCTCTCAGGAGCCTTGAACCAGGTTTCTGTTACTGCACAGATATCGATGTTCTCCATGCTAAGGAGAGTTTTGAGTCGTGCATCTTGAGGTTTAGACTTCTGGCATTGAGTAGCATTACTCTTAGTTTCTTATCCCTTGTGATACCTATGGAGGTGGGTTTGTCTTTTGAGCCTTGCCTAAAAAGGCACTATGGGGGTAGCAAGAGCCTTTGCCAATATCCGAAAGCCCAGGGTGACAGGTGCAAGCCGTCCCTAGCGAAGCATCGTGGCTTGTCGAGCATGTCATCCCAGGCTGACAGGCATTGGATCCCCTTTGAATGACACCAACACTTAAGCCAATTGTTGAAATTGATCATCTTGTCTTCATATTGTGGCATCATTCTTGGTGAGGGTAAGATGCTACTCAAGGTCAGGGTCATACCGGCCTGGGCTACATGCTCAGAGAGCTCCTCTATGTCTCTTTTCATGTAGTCCAGGGAGGTGCGTCTCAGGTCATTCACACCAGCATGGACAATGACTGAGTCATATTTGTACTTGCCTTGGAGTGACCTCAGTGCTTGTGTTATGTGGCGGATCGTGGCGCCCGACAGGCAGCTCACTGTGACCTTCTCCTTGTTCAGCCTGGTGAGCGGGACGTCAGTGTGCCTGATGATAGAGTCACCTATTACAAGTGTATCAGGTGTGTTGTTTAGCCTTAAGGGCTGTGACTGTTCGGCACACTGGCTTTGTGAGCTATGTGTTGCATGTGTTTTGTTTTGGGGTAGCGGTTGCTTGGGTGTCTGCTTTGGAGGTCTCTGCTGCTTAGGCAGATTTTATTTAGAGCCTCAGTATATTTTGTGTGTTTATGTGTTTGGTTTGTTGTCGTGGTAGGTCTATGTGAGACTGGAATTGTAGTGAGTGTGGTTTCCTTCTCCTCCTGACTGGTTACGCCAGTACTGAGTTGAGAGAGCTTAGCCTCCAGTTTGGATATATGGTTGCATCTCTCACATGTGTTGGAATTTGTTGGGAGGAGGAGAGGGTTGTCTGTGTACATGAGGCAGTTGTAACATTGCCTCAAGATTCCCAGATTCACCAGCTGGACCGGAGAGGAGATTGACAACTGACCTTTGGACATGCTAGAATAGTATTGGGAATTCCTTTATAATTGAAAAAAAGGGCCAATGGGGAACAAGGTACTCAAGGGGAGTTTGTGAGGGTGTAGTGCTTTTAATTTTTTAGAGCTAACATATAATTGCTTTACTGAGCAAGTGCCAGGTAACTTAAATGCAATGTGTTACAGGTAACTTAAATGCAAAAATGACAAACAGTAACTTTCTTTCAAGTGAAACAAGGAAATAAGTTCAGTAAGCAATGCAGATATCACTAGGGATCCACAGAAGTGCTAAAAGGCCACGTTTTAAGTGGAATTAGTGTTTCAGGGAAATAAACAAACAACAAGCATACAAATAAAGCTAGATTCAGCAGGCCTGGATCTAGTCTATGCTACAGCAAACAAGGTGTACCAATTTCAGTAAGAAACAGTTAGAATATGCAGGCACTATAAGCCTCTAACCAGAAATTCCCTGCTCAGAAGAGCAGAGTCCAGCCTCTCCTCCCACAAGAGTGCAGATCGCAATCCTTCTTAACGTAAAATAACTGGCCTGAAGCCCAAGTGCTTAAACCAGAACTAATACACTTTTAGAATAACAGACACTGAGCTCTCAATCAGCAGTTCACAACTTAGAAGGATGTAAGTTAGAAGAGTTATTCAGACAAATGTACTGTTTTACACTGTGATGTATTATGTCATCAACTACTGACAGATATAATTATTTGCTCACAGTTGTTTACTAGGAAATACAAGATGAATGCAGCTGAGTCCACTATTGTGGTCCACAGCCTACACATTCTTGCACACTCCTGCCATTCTGGAGGGGTAGCTGCAGACACTTGCTGATGGGTCTGTGTAAATGGTCCAGCACCTTGGTACTATGGTGTCTGAGGATCCCCTTCTTGTACATATATCGACTTAAAAGAATGGCCATATCTTGCTGTGGCCATACTTCTCAGTTGTACAGATTCACCCAGGTTACCCAGAGGCAGGGCTCATATATCTCATCAGTTCCCCTTCACATTATGGTTTATGAGCAGGTTTGTAGCCACCCATTAGTGGGTTTGCAGGCAGGAGTAGTATGGGCATACATCAGGGTTTCAGACTTCACACACGCCATGACGTCCATGCATCTACAGCCCCCATCCTCTTCCTAACATTATGCAAGCGATATCTGAGAAGTATCCCTATAGTTGACCCTTCATCCCAGTAGTATTTATGGACTGGTCCACAGTTCATGCAATGGAACATGGGTGGCATGCTACTGGGATTTGTCAACATGGCCTTGCATTTGTGTTCTGTTGACTGTGTTAGGTTGTTAGTTGTGATCTCATGAGATACCATACATTGGCACTACAGGTGAGGCACAAGCCTTTGACAGAGGACTGTAGGCCATTTGGTAGTGATGCAGGCCATCTGTAACAGGCCACTGCATTCTGTCACTCCAACATTCCCTGGCTGCAAGCCAGTGGATTCCCCTGGGGTTACAGGGTAAGTGTGTAAGGTGTTATTGGCAATAGTTCCTGTCCATATTAATCCATTGGTCTGGATGCAGGCAGGGTGCTGCTTACATCTAGGGACACACCTACATGGGACACCTCTTCAGCACCCTGCATTTTGTGGGTATTCCCATACAGAAGTGAGGGGTCATACTGTACTCATTCCCAACAGCAAGGATATGACCTGTGATGAACCTGTGGCTAATGGTGGGGTGAGCTGAGTGCATGTGTGATATGGAAGCTACTTGCAGCGGACTCACAGATATACCTGGGATATTCCCCTTATGATGCCTTGTGCAGGGACATAGGCAGTCTCTCATTACTTCATAACTGTGCCTTTTGTGGTCTGCCAGTGATTGTCCAGACTACATCAGTATTCCATACTACATGGACAACTAATGTGCTGCTAACCTGTCTGTACAATTCCAATGTTGTGTGCAGCTCACAGTTAAATTTTATGCACTCTGTCTGGGGTACTCCCACCTTTGTACTGCATGTATGTATGGGCCTACATTCATGGCATGTCTCTCTTTTGGACGGTGACAGATATTGACATCTGGACAATGAGCATGGACGAATGCTGACATGGGTATTGCTGAAAAACATTGTGTTTGGCACTGCAGTAGTCGGAACATGGCCCTGTCAACCACAGTACTGCCCATAGGCCACCAAGACACAACCCTCCATGCCTGCATGCTGACCACTTCCAGATAATATTGAACAAACAACAACTTAATACACAGACCCCTGCATATTGTACACATGCAACAATCTATTCTGTAAATTGGGCAAGCTCAGGTAATTTGTCATCCACTGATACTACCCTCACACTTACATGTTACTGCATTTCTACATAGGATTGTGGTGGGGGGGGGGCAGACCTGACAATTTTAAACTATGCTGTGACTATACTGGTATGTCAGGTACTCTGTTGGCTTCCACATCATTTTGTATTCTGACCTATCATGCAGACAGGAGGCATATCGGTGGTGTACAGATCTTAGGTTTTATTGACCTACATTTCAGTTTCAGACTTCTTACCCTTCAGAACTAACATGCAACTGCCAGATCTGTTGCAGTCTGTCTGTGTAGGTCTGGAGGGGGGCTGTTCACCATTGCCATCAATTGGAGGCTTTAGCCCAGTCTTTCTTTATGGTCATCTACACTTGTCTTGCTGGCTGAGGCTGGTGGTGAGTATGTGAGCCTCACTGACATGCATGTGTGTGTCCTATGGACACACATTTAGGCCACCACATGTACTGCAGTGGGATTTGTCACCTTGTCTAGTACTGCCTAGGTGTGTTGACACCAGTATTTGTTATGGATTTCATGCTGTCTATATAGGTGTACAGTATCTGCTGCCATCCCATTCAGCCACCCAATTCCCTTGCATGCTCACATCCATACCATAGAGACAAGTATCAGAAAACTACTTCATTGAATGATTGATAGGATGAGTGACTTACCTTGCAGCTGGGCCAGTATTGAGGATGGTGCTGGAGGGCTGACTATGTCAGATGTACATAGTACACTCCCTCTTCATGGTAAAGCACAGGTAGTGTCATGTTTGGCATCCCTTTTACTGTATGTGTGAGTCAGAGAGAGGAGTCATTCCCTGGTTCCCTACCTTGTCAGTGTATGTGCTATGCATTGCCTCTTTGCTAAGGCCTGGGCATACTGGGCATGCCTCCTTCTGTCTACATGGGCAGGGTCAGGTGGCTCCTCCTCCGAGTCCCTCTGTGCCTGTGATAGCCTTGGCAATGGTGGGGGGCTTTGTGGCCTTGCCCCATGCTGTTCCTGCTGCAGCTATTTCCACAAGATCATAATGTGTAGCATGGCACATACTATGAACATTTGTGTACATGTGGCTGGAGAGCACTGCAAGGCTCTACTGGATATGTCCAGGCAGCAGAACCGTGACTTGAGCATCCCAAACACATGTTCTGTTATGTTTTTGGTTTGTGCATGCGCCTCATTATGAAGTTCTTGTTTAGGTGTGTGTGTGCATTTCTGAGGGGTGTCATCAGCCACAGCTCCAGTGCGTAGCCAGCATCCCCCACTAGGTGGCCATATGGGATGTCCCCACTGGCAAATGACTGGTACAGCTGTGTCATATGCCAGATGTGGGAGTCATGATAGCTTCCAGGACTGCCAGCACACAAATTCAAGATAATGCCCTGCGCATCACACATGACCTGGCAGTTGATGGAGGGGAAGCCCTTGCGGTTTATGGAGACCCTACCACGCTCACTGGGTGGTGCTTTGATGTGCATGTGCATTCAGTCTATAGCACCCACTACCTCAGGGTATTCTGCTATTTGGTAGAAGAGACGCATACTGCTGGTCAAGCCTCACGGGTGATGGGGAAATATATGTGCCCACCGGCATGTGCTGACATGGCATCCAGGAACTGGTGGAGCACCCTGGATGCTGATGCCTCTGAGATCCCCATGATATCCCAAGTTGCCCTTTGAAATGTACTTCTGGCTAGTATTCTTAAGCCTACACATACCTTGGTATCCACTGGGATGGGATCCCCTCTGTTGGTTCTGTGTGCTACGCGGGGCCAGCTCAGTTCAACAATTTGCTGTAGAATGTCCCTGTCCACCCTATAGTGCTCCACTATCTCCAGCTCATGTAGGCCCTAGTAGGTTTCCCTGGGTCTGTACAACCTTCTCCTCCTCCTCCTCACTGTAGGATGGTCATCAGCATTCATCATCTCCACCCTCAGCCTCTTGCATATATTGATGTATGACAGTGACAGCAGCCCCTATCATTTTGTTAGTTTTGTCAGGTAATATTTCACCATCTGTGTACACTGGTGGTGTGGAGTTTGTGGGAAAAACCAGAGTGAAAGAGGTTTGCATAGTTTATAGTGGTGTACTGGGCTGGGCTGCTGCCTGTGTAATTAACTGATTCTGATACATTTCTCCTGCCAGCTATGCTAGTTCTCCTTGATTGCCTTCCTACTGCTGTTTTCCCTTCCCATTGCCTTCACATTTAGGCATTGGTTTTTATGAGCTGTCATGCCTCCATTTTTGTCAGATGCAAAAATGTATTTGGCTACTAGCCAAATACATTTTTGTACTGACACTGTTCCTGTACGGAATCTGTTCAGCTTGCTGGATCGCAAAATCACCTCATTTGCATGGTTTTCACCAGCAAATGAGGTGATTTGCATACTGAATGGAATCCCATGCAGGAACAGTATAGTGCTGCTCGTGCATGCGAAAACAGCCTTATCTTGGATCGCACAGCGGCCATATTGCATGCAGGAGCAGCTATACTCTTCCTGCATGGAATTTGGCAATTTTTAAATCTGGCCCTTTGTTTCCACATTTTGAATTTTGATTACAAAGGTAGCACAGTACATTTTGTCTGACCAAAAGACATATATAAACAGACATATCTTATGTCTTATTTGACTATCAATAGCTATTACATGCTTTATAACCACAGCTTAAAACCCAACTATATATACTATTTACACACTGATGTCAAATAAGATAACATTTTTATCTCCATGCTTGTAACCTAACCTGTTTAGGCTGAGTTTTCAAGTCTGGTGTAATTTGTTGTAGACGGTCCAGGTTGTCTGAGGGTTGACCTTTCTTATTTACACAGGCATTTATTATTTACAATAAAATATCAAGTAGTGCTTTCCAATATTTCTGGTAGTAAGAGAGTTTCTTTTGACTTCTTGCAATAACTGTTTGCTTATATGTATTTCGTAGCCATACATTTATATTCTTCCCATGAAATTTTAGATCTATCTATCCACTTTTGGCTATATACAATTTCAAAAGGGTACATAATGTTATTATAATGTATTTATTTAGATAAGTGATATTTTCCTAGGAGTATATGTAGTATTGCAATCTCCCATGACAGAGAGGTCTTGGTGTAGCCTTTTATCTCTAATTTCATTCGTAGCGAGCACCATAATTTGTAAATGTTTTTACAACTCCAAAAAATGTGTAAAATGTCCGCTACACTGTTGGGACACAGGAAACAAAATGAGGAATGAGTAGGATCAATTTTATTTAAAAGTACCGGAGTATGATAAGCATTGTTATTTATCATAATTTGGGTGTAAATTAACTTTTTGAAAGGGGTCAGTTTCATGGTGAGTTCTAGTGCTACAATTTTTTGTTTTGAAGTAATGTTTTTATTCTTATCGTCCCAGTATATTGAGTATAAGAGTGAGTCTCGATACTTAGTTTTTATTATTAATCTATAGGTATTAGATGACAATTTTATCCTTTGAAGTAGTGTTTTCTGAAGTAATAGGTGAAATTGTATTTCTTGTTCACTGATTTTAATATTTGAGGTTATTAAGTTAACTAAGAATACAATTTGCCTGATTATAATATTATAGCTTTTACTTAATCCTAGGCAAAGCCTAATGTTATCTAATGGAAGGTTTTTAATTTAATGTTAGTCCCAGAATGTGCATTTTTTAATTAAGGGGTATTGGTCAAGGTTAAGCATAGTATTATTTAATCTGATGTTAGGATTTAGGTGGATTGGTTGTAAGAGGGTAAGGGTGTCTTTAAAATGTAGTGATGTTATTAGCTTCTTAAATATTAGACTTTTATTAATGATTATTGGGTGAATTTTAAATGTCTTCAGAGTCTTATTATTCATAAAAGGTATAGCTTTAGGATTTATATTTGAAGAAATTAAGTGTTGATGGTATAGTTTTATCCATAATGGATGCCATTATTTGTTGGCTGTGTCATAGTTTGCTATTTGGATAATTCAAATAGCATTTATAATTTCATAATATATTTGAAAATCAGGTAATCCGAGCCCCCCCCTCCCCCGTTCTCTTTGGGTATTGTTAATCTGCAGTAACTTATTCTAGTACTTTTAGGATGTCATATAAACTTTACTAAAACTATTTTTATTTTGGCAAATGTATTAGGTACGGTATTGGTGATAGCATTAAGATGAAAGATAATTTTTGGGAGACTATTCCTTTTAATAATTGCTGCTTTAGATAGTGGGGATAGGTTCACGTTTTTCCATCTATTTATATCTTCTGTGATGTTTCTCCATGTTTTGTACAGATTGTTTTTAGTTTTATCTGAATGAGGGTGCGCAGAATAGTTACCCCAGATATTTAAGAGAGTAGTTCACTTTGATTTTTGTTTCAGGAAAGTAAAACGCTGTGGCCTATAGAGTTCAGTGGAAATATAACTTATTTAATTGGATTTATGACATAATTGGATATCATATAGAACTTTTCAATAGAATCTAGGATCTTCTTTAAGTCAGTATTTGGAATTTCGAAATATATGTTGAGGTCATCTGTGAAAGCTGTGTATTTAATTTGGATTTTGGAGATTTTTATACTTTGATAATATGTTCTTTAGCTTATTAGAAGCAGTAGTGTTTCAATGTAGATGTTAAACAAATAGGGGGATAATGGACATCCTTGTCTTGTACCATTAACAATTTTAATTGATTTTGATTGCTTTTTATTTATATAGAGTGTCGTAGTAGCATTGTTATACAAGGCCTTCACCATGTTTATGTATTCTTGCAGGATGTTAAACTGTTGCAAAATTTTAAAAAGAAAATCTAGATGAACTCTTTTGAAAGCTTTGGATGTGTCTGTTGATAGGGCAAATCAGAGGCATCGGTTCTTTGCTACGGGATGGATTATTGAGTTGATGGTGTGTTGTCCCATACTCGCCTGCTGCTCATGTAACCCAATTGCTCAGAAGATATTATATATGGTAATTTTTTTTTATTCTGTATGCTAAAACTGTTGATAATATTTTGATATTAATATTTATGAGAGCTATTGGTCTATAATTGTTTGGATTTGCAGCATCTGAGTTAGGTTTTGCAATAAGAATGTTTTTTGAGTTGTTTATGTACAGGTCAGAGACTCCAAACTTTATTACGTATTTGTAAACTCTTAGCAAGATCGGTGCGATTTGTTGCTTAAATTTCCTGTAAAACTCCACCACGAACCCATCAGGTCCTAGTGCTTTACCTGGTTTCAACTTGTCAATAGTTACATTAATTCCATCAACTGTTAATGGGGCTTTTAGATTGTTAATTTGTGCCGCATTCAATATTGGGAATTTTAATTCTTTAGTAAAAAGATGGTATAGAATGTCATTTAACTGAACTTGGGGGCCGTAAAGATATTTGGTAATTTTTTCAAATGCCTGTATATTAACATTATCCAGGTATAGGGTTTTATTTTCATAATTAATTTGTCTTATTTTGGAGGGGGGATTTTTTATATTGATAATCCTTGCCAAAAAATTCTTCATTCTTATCAAATGATATATAAAAAATCAGTGTATACCAAGATTATATATTATTTATTTTGAAGGAGGTATGGGCCTCCTCAAAATTGATTACATGTATAGATCTGCAGTCATGGGACTGCATACATATCTGCTGAGAAGTAGTCTAAAGTGAATTTTATACTTAGTTGAGCAGAAATATTTTGGTGCTAAGCAACAATGGAAATCAAATCAGTAGTAGACAAAAATCATACAGCAACTGAATGTGCCAAAAAGCAAAAGAAAAAAATATAAGGATAAGGATTAGATGAGATGGAAAGAAATGTGGAAAAGTACAGAGATCCCCTGGAACAATCTCATGTTGGTTAGGATTTGATGAATGAATGGTTAAGGAGTGGTGAACTGAAACCAAAAGATGAAAGGTTCATAATGGTGTCCCAGGATAGTGGACTATAAACATGTTGGTTTATAAATTCCTATGAACATGTGGGAGAAACAGGCAAATGTAGGTTCTATAAAAAAAAAAACTGGAAACAGTCATACATGTTGTTCCTGTGTGTTATACACTCATAGTAGAGGGCCTGTATACTGAAAGGTACTATAGTGTGGCAAGGCTGTTGCAATAGGAATTACACACATACTACAACACTGAAATAGCTGAGAAGCACTAGAAACATGAACCAGAAAAAATTGTAAAGAATAATGAAGTTTCTTTCACATGGGATCACTCATTACCAATAGTTCAAAAAAAAAAAAACAGCTATATGAAGCATATATATGTATGTGTATGTATATATATATATATATATATATATATATATATATATATATATATACATACATACATGCCTCCTCTGGGGTGTACACTGCTCATGGGCCTGTATACTGAAATGTACTATAGTGTGGCAAGACTGTTGCAATAGGAATTATACACATACTTCTTAATCTTCTTTCGGCCTTTCCCGGTTAGGGGTCACCACAGCGGATCACCTGTCCGCTCATGATTGGCAGTGGAGTTTTACAGTGTCAAGTTGCCAGCCCAGTGCCCAACCTTCCACAGAAGGCACACACACACACACACACACACACACACACACACACACACACACACACACACACACACACACACACACACACACACACACACACACTCACACCTAGGGCCAATTTAGAGTCTCCAATCCACCTGCAGCATGTCTTTGGGATGTGGGAGGAAACCGGAGCACCTGGAGGAAACCCACGCGACCACAGGGAGGACATGCAGACTCCGCACAGAAGGCACCCCAGCCGAGGATCGAACCAGAGAACCCCTTGCTGGGAGGTGACAATGCTAACCACTGCACCACCGTGGCCGCCGAATTACTCACATACTACAATACTGAAATAGCTGAGAAGCACAGGAAACATGAACCAGAAGGAATTGTAAAGAATAATGACATTTCTTTCATGTGGGATCACCCATTACCAAACTACAGCACACATGTATTATGTAGGCTACAGCACATTGTCTTTAGACAGTTTTACATGATATTTACAGAACTTTGGCTGAACATATGCATGTGTGTTCTTTGCTTATCACCCATGTGTCAGTCCAAAAGTACAGTACTGTGCTTTTTACTCTTGTTGCAACTGCTGCGTATGTTGCCAAGGGGTGCAGCAATCATGTTGCTGAAGCATTTTCAAGTATATGTCACTCTATGACATAACCAATTAGATAGCCATGCCTGCACAGAGGTGCTATCTATAGTTCAATATCTGTTCAGCTCTTTATGGGCACCCTTCATGATTACCTCAGCCTATCCATATATGGTAGGGAGTACTAATCCACAAACCACCTTTCAGCATATTCCAGTTCAATTGTTGTTGACACTGGTGCAGTAAATAGGTATGGTGGTTTTATGCAAGGTTTCTCTCATCCTTTTGTGAGTTGCTTGTTTACTCCATCACATACTGCTGTCTGTGTTCTGTACATTAGTTCACCATCCCTGTGTGTAGCACCTGTCTGTCCTTGTCCTCTCATATGCCATCTCTATTTTGGATTTCTGCCTCTGCTTACAATCTTCCATTTTTCACACCTCACCTTTCTCTATTTCACAGAAAACAATGGAGGCCTTTTCCAGAAAAAATGCCCCTTTGACCATCCTCTCATTGTTATTTCTTTTCTTTAGTATGTGTGTTAACCTGTCTCCACATCCCATTATCTACTTTCCTATCCCCCATTCCTAGGGGTGTGTTCATTGTATATTTTCCGTACCTGTTCTTTTCCCCAAATATTTTAGATCACTGCTCTAAACTATGATGTTGATGTAGTGACTTCTGCAAATTAGGCATTACCTACATTCCTAGTTATATGTGCATCCATGTGCTGCTTTGATCACAAATCTGTTTGTGTTATGGCCTTGTGTATATTCATTTTGATGGGTTATCATTAGTGGTATACCGCATCATATGTCCCACTGTAATTTCTATACTTATATGTTCTGCTACAGTAAATAAAATTATAATATTTGCTTACCTAGTTCATTGTGTTTGTTGTATTTATTTGTACATCATTTATTTTAGTTACCTCACATCCTTTACATGAAATGGGTGGTTTACTCCAATATCAGGACTTCTCAACCATGTTTTCTTTCTAAGTGGGCTGTGTTCACCAACATAATAATCACAGTATCTGGATATTATCCGTTATATATATATATATATATATATATATATATATATATATATATATATATATGCTGACAGAGTCTGTCTGCCAGTTTTGGTGCTGTCCAAAATGCCACACTATTCTTTCAAAATCTGTCTCACAGTGTGCCAGTGTACTGCAGACAGAATTTTACAGAAAAACTCTAAACAGGAAATTCTATAAAATTCTTGAAAAAGAATTTTAAACAAAATTCTAAGGTCAGAATTCAACAAATAGAATATCTATTTCTACATAATGAAATAATTCTACAGATACAGTTATAAACACACAAGCATACATATAAAATGTTGTACATGAGATTCTTCACATAGAATTCCAGACACAGAATTCTACAGAAAAAAAAATGTCTAAAGATAGACTTTTAAATACAGACTTCTCAGAATGCAAAATTTTACAGACATCAATCCATCTGCAGGGCTGCACACATATAGAAATAAAATCTTTAAACACAGAATTCAACAGATACAACTGTAAAAGCAGATGTAAATCTACTGCAGAATTCTGTAGACATAAATCTAAACAAGCAATTATTTGGATATAGTTCTATAGAGTTCTGGAGTTGTCATTTATCAGATAATATTACAAATGCATTATTTCACAGAATTCTAAAAGCAGAGTTTTACATACATGACTATACAAACAGAGGTTTGCAGAAGGTTTTCTAAAAAAAAAAATGCTATAGATGGAATTAAAAAAAAAAACAGTTGTACATGTAGAACTCAAACATAGAATTTTACAGGCATGATGCTGAACAAAGAATGCCAGTGAAAGAATTAAAAAGGTTAGACAGGGAAAATTCTATACTCACAAAAAAATATAAATATAATTTCAGACTTAAAATTATATGTATAACATTTTCAACAGGGAAACTCACAAAATAAATTCCAAATGCAGGATTTTAGTCACAGGATTCTAAACACAGAATTCTAAGCAACAGAATTATGTGTATGGCATATTCAATAAAGAATTCTACAAATAGAATTTTAAAGATACATCTAGGTGTAGAACTCCACAGAAGAATTTTGAACACAGAAGTCTGCATATAGAACTTTAAACATAGAATTCTAAGGATAGAATTTTAAACATGAAATCTTACAGATAAACATTTACAGGTTTTAAAATGCAGAATTCTAGATATAGAATTAGAAACTGGTATCTCTTACGCATAGTATTTAAAACACAAAATTCCACATCTTGAATTCTAAATACAAACTTCTATAAATGGCATTTTTATAAACGGAACATGTAGTTCAAATTCTGTACACAGAATTCCACATTGAATTGGAAACATAAAATTCTAAAGTTAAAATGCTAAATAAAAATTTTCAAATAGAATTCTGCAGATAAAACACTAATGATAAAATTATAAGCACAGAAATCTGTACCTAGAACTCTAGTCACAAATTACACATATAATTCTATGTACAGAATTCCACAGATGGAAAAGTAAGCAAAGAATTGCACAAATAAGTACTTTGATAGTAGAAATCGAAACATAAAATTCTAAACACAAAATGCTGCAAGTAGAAATAAAAACACAGAAGCCTCAACACAGTATGCTGCAGGCACAATTCTAAACAAAAATTCTTCAGAATGAAATTTAAATAGAAATCTACAGATAGGTTAATAGGTAAGTACTAGGCTATCTGCCCAAGGGCATTTATAAGCCTAGCCAGAATGTGTTGGCTTTCGCAACCCCTTAGATTAGTTCTCTGTGCCTCTGTCCAGCAGAGCCATTACTTCCCTGTGCCACTGTCCAGCAGAGCCACTGCAGTGATCCTTGGGGTAAATGTTCTGTTTCCCATCTACCCATCAAGGTTTCTCTTGAAGAGTGTTAGTAAGGGGCTCTGCCTGATGTATATTGGAATCCCGTTCCAAAGCATGGGGAGTCTCTGGGATAGGAATCTATCCCTCCAGCATGTCCTATTTATCATTGTGATGAGGTTTATATCTCTAGAGCATGTGGCTCTCCAGGATTTGTTCTTTTTTTTTAGGTGGAGCATGTCCATCAATTTTGGGTTGGACATGGCCTTGTATGTCAGGCAGAGATCACCTCTGAGTAAGCGGTATGCAACCAAGTACAGCACGTGCTTCTTGAGTTGGGCTGCATAGGGCATCTGTTTGAGGCCAGTAATCCTCTTGGTGAGGTACTTTTGTGGTCTTTCCAGCTGTTGCAGGTGTCTTGAAAGGTACATCCCCAGTGGGCCATTGTATTCTATGATGGGTCTAATGAGTGATGAGTAGAGAGGCACAATAACCTCTTTTGTTCTAGATATGGACCCTTTTCTGATTAGGTGGGCCACATTGAAGGATTTTCAAACCACCTTGGCAATATGATTATCAAAGGAGAGATTATTATCTACTTGGGTCCCCAGATCCATTATTACATTTTTCTGTATTTAGGGGGCTACCACCTATGTGGTAGTTTGTGGGTACTTTGTTTTTTTCAAAGGGGATAACTATGCACTTTTTGGCATTTAGCTTGAGGCCATGATTTTGACACCAGGTATCTGTCTCAGTGAGACCCATCTGGAGGGTGCCTGTATCAGCCGGAGAATCAATTATGCCCCCTAGTTTGCAGTTGTCTGTGAACTTGGTCAGCCATAGTGCTCGTATGCTTGCCTGTACCTCTGAGAAGTATATACTGAACAGGAGGGGTCCTAGGACTGAGTCCTGCAGGACACCACTTGTAACTGGTTTAGAGTCGGACGTAGAGCCTGCAACTCTCACCATGTGGGTTCTATCTATGAGCCAGTTGGCAATGCATCTCATGACATAGGGGTTTATGTTCAAGCTGGTGAGCTTGTCTATAATACTAGAATGGGGAATGGTGCCGAAAGCTTTTGCGAGGTCTAGGTAGGCTGAGTGGACCTCCTTTCCCTCGTCTAATGCCTTGGTAACCATCTCAAAGAAGTCCACCAGGTTTAGTAGGCATGATCTCCCTTAACAAAGCCAAACTGGGTAGGGTCCAAGGTTTGGAGTTTCCCAATGTCTCTGTTAATGAGTTCTATGATGATGCATTCCATAGCCTTGCAGACCAGGATAGTCAGGCTTATAGGGTGATAGTTCCCGGGGTCCGTTGTGGCTCCACCTTTGTGGAGTGGGATAACTGCTGCTGTGCGCCACTCTGTGGGTATGTAGCCTGTAGAGAGGCTGAATTTGAAAGTGTGTTTAGGTGAGGGGTAAGTTAATTTTGGAGCTCTTGTAAGACACAGCCTGGGACACCGTCTGGTCCAATTGAAGCTGCATTTTTGGCTTTGGATAGGGCTGTTTTAACCTGTGTGTCAGTGATTGATGGGGCCCTACATTCTTCTGATATGGTTATGGGCCCTTTAGGGGGTGTGAGGGGGGTTGAAGTTTGCACTAAACCTGTCTGCCAGAATGTTGGCAATATCAGTTGGTTCAGTGTATTTTGTGCCATTCTGCACTAACTCAGAGCAGATTTGAGAGTTTCCACTTAGGTTCTTGACATAGCTAAAGAACGCTTTGTGGTTATCTTTGGAGTCATTGGCAATTTTCTTTCAGAACTAGCCTTGGATGATTTAATGAGGGATCGTAGTTTCTTGCTGATACTGATCAGGGATGTCTTTCCTTCTTGGGATTTTACTCTTTTCTGTACTAGTTTCCTCCTTCTGTTGTATAGCTTGTTTATGGCAGGGGTCCACCAGACTGGTTTCCTTTTCTTGGAGGAGTGAGTCTCGGTTTTACTTGGGATAGCATGATCCATGCATTCCTGCAGATGCTCATACAGTGCTTTTGTAAAGGTTTCAGCAGCTTGGACAGCATTGTCCTTTAGCATGGGGGCTGTGAACCTTTCCACCTCAGTCTTAAGTAATGTGAAGTTTGCTTTTGAAAAGTATTTCTTGTTGGTTTCCTTGATTGGTGGTGGGGGCGTAATGTTGATATGCAGAGTGATTAGTCTATGGTCTGATCTAACCAGTGAGGGTTTGACCTCCTGTGTGGAACACCGGTCGCCCATGTTGGTGATGTCCAAGTCCAATATGTTGTTCCCTCTGGTGGGAGAGTTGAACAGTTGATCCAGGGTGTTCAAGTTTATAAATTCTAGGAAGCATTGGGCAAGGGAGTTAGTACTTGAGTAGTTCTCCCAGTTTATGTTCGGGTAATTGAAATCACCCAGTATTAGGGTGTTTGGTTGGACCTTTATATTTCCCAGTGTCTCCAGAAATGTGGAATGGGGGTCCTGGGCCATGGTGGGTGATCTGTAGCAAGCTACAATTTGGATTGCAGTTTTGCCCATTGTTAGTTGCACATGGATGATCTCTGATGCATTGTGCTGCACCACTAACCTGGAGGTGTGGGTATCCTTGATGAATATGGATACACCCCGCCTTTTGTGTTTTGGTCCTGGTTCTGTGGCCGAAAGGTATGGTATGAGTTATAGCCTAGTAGTGCTGGGGTGCTCTCAGGATCCTTAAATCAGGTTTCTGTTACTGCACAGATGTCGATGTTTCCATACTGAGGGTACCTTGAGTGCATGCATTTTGAGGTTTAGACTTCTGGCGTTGAGTAGCATTACCCACAGTTTTGGGTTACTTGTGCTATTTATGGTGGTGGGTTTGTCTTTTGAGCCTTGCCTAAAAAAGGCATTATGGGGGTGGCAAGAGCCTTGGCCAGTATTCGAAAGCCTAGGGGTGACAGGTGCAAGCCATCTCTTGCAAAGCAACGTGGCTTGTCGAGCATGTCATCCCAGACAGACAGATACGGGATCCCCTTTGAATGACACCAGAAACTTAGCCAATTGTTGAAATTGATCATTTTTCTTTATACTGTGGCATCATTCTTAGTGAGTGCAGGATGCTACTCGGGATCAGGGTCATACTGGCCTGGGCTACATGATGAGAGAGCTCTTCCATGTCACTTTTCATGTAGTCCAGGGAGGTACATCTCAGGTCATTCACACCAACATGGACAATGACAGAGTTCTATTTCTACTTGTTCTGGAGTGACCTGAGTGCTTGTGTTATGTGGCAGATCCTGTCATCCGACGAGCAGCTAACTGTAACCTTCTCCTTGTCCAGCCTAGTTAGTAGGACCTCAGTGTGCCTGACTATAGAGTCAGCTATTACTAGCATGTTGGGTATGTTATTTTGCGTTAATGGCTGTGATTGCATGGCACACTGATTATGTGAAGTATGTGTTTCATGGTTGGTGACGAGGTGTGGAGGTTGCTTGGATGTCTGCTTTGGAGGTCTCTGTTGCTTTTGCAGATTTTTATTTAGAGCCTCCGAGTATGTTTTCATGTATTCATGTGTGTTATTTGCCGGTGTTGGTTTATTACGTCTATGTGAGACTGGTGGTGTGTTGCAAGTATTACAATTTTCCTCTTGACTGTCAGTTCCAGTCTTGGGTTGAGAGAGCTTTGCCTCCAGTTTGGCTGTATAATTGCATCTCTTGCATATATTCATTTTTGTTGTAGGAGGAGAAGGTTATCTGTGTACATGAGGCAGTTGTAACATTGCCTCAAAATGCCCAGATTCACCAGTTGGACTGGAGAGTACACTGGAAACTGCCCTTTGGACATGCCTGAATATGTAAAGTAAGCTAAGTTAAAAAAAAAACACACTGGCAACTGCTTTAGTAAATTAGCGCTTTCGTTTACTGGCAAATTGTAAACTTCTTCAGATAAAATAGCCAACGTAGCACATTGCTTAAATAGTGAACATATTCTGATGTCATAAATTGCATAATTAATTAATTGCAAAATCAAACAGCAATTTTTAAAGAGAAAATGTTCATATAGAACCAAAATATTAAGCATTTACTACATAAATTTTATGGCAGCTTAAGCTTGATGCAAATACACCACCAGGGCTGAATGAAATGATTTCAATTAAAAGTTTGCTTAAATTAAAAGCATTATATAGGTAGTTATTACTACCATGTTTTTTACACTATTAATGTATGTATACATTTAATTATATATTTTTTATTAACAATATATATACATGTTTAATACTTATGTAGTAAATACTTAATATTTTGGTCCTATATGAACATTTTCTTTTTAAAAATTGCTATGAGTTTTAAGTAAGTGCTTGACTGTGAAATGAATGGTTTGAGTGCTAAAGTTGAAGGTTTGTCTAGTTCCAAGGGAAAAATTGAAGAGTAGACTTTGTGGAGCCAAGCATAGTTTAACTCTAGCTAAGTGCTGCTGCCCGGTGCACAAAACTGCACAACTGCGGTTTTTATAGCAGAGAAGTGAAAGAGATAGAAATTAGCCCAAAATGGCTGATAAACTACTAAATTGTGGGCTGAAACCACTCCTCCAGGGACAGATAGGCTGCTCAAAGCTTCCCTCTCTCACAGGTGAACAGAGAAACTTCCTTCTATCCAAGTAAAGTATGGGCAACACAGAAACTTGTAACACGGCCCTGGATTCAGCAGTAACCTGAAAACTGGACTATACTAGCTCAGAAAGGTGTGAAAAAGTATATTTTTTTTGGTTTTTTTGTTTTTTTTTTTCAGAAAATAGAGCAGATACAATCAAAATTAGCCCAAAATTGCCAATAAACTACTAACTTCTGGGCTGAAACCTCTCCTCCAGGGACAGATAGGCTACTCAAAGCTCCCCTGTCTCACAGGTGAACAGAGAAACTTCCTTCTATCCAAGTAAGGTATGGGCAACACAGTAACTTGTAACTCAGCCCTGGATTTTTTTTTTTCAGAAAATAGAGTAGATACAATCAAAACAACACTTTAAATGCACAGAAAAGGCTATCACACTTTAGTGTGTAGCCTATAACAGTTAAACAGTTAATTTAAACACAAAAATGACTTAATTCAAGTGCAGGCAGCAAATAAGTACAATATGTGGCAATAGCAAACTTTTAAAATCACAGATTCGCTGAAAAAAGTGGCAATTTAGGCAGAATTAGCTAAGACCGCAAGAAAAGCAGAAAAATAATACTTAATCACTCCAAAATCAAAGACTCAATTTTATGGATATAATTTCAAACAGTAATTTCTGGAAACAGTTTTAGTGACACAGTGCTAAATCTAGTGTTGTAGATAGCTCTCTTATACATGCTCAAGGTGAAATTGCTTGAGCATCAGTGTTATGCAGAAAAAAAAAAGACAAACTGCATAATGCTGAATGCAGTTTCCCATAAGAAATTATTGCCAGTGTTGAAGTGCCCCCGGCAAAGATTCACTTGTTTTGGGAGATTTCTCCCTTCTTTCATTTGGTGCAACTGTGATATTGATATATACATATTTATTTATTTATTTATTTATTTATGTGTATATACTAGTTCAGGGGTGTGAATAGTGTGGGGGGCTTTCCCCCTGCAAAAACAATTAAGAATATTTGTCACCTCTTTGAATTTTAGGCTTTTTTTTAAATCTGTTCCAGATGTCAACTTTTAAGAAGTTGGCATTTCATAACAAAATTGCTGTATGTACAGATTTCCATATACATAACTCAAATGACAGAATTCTTTATATTAAATTCTTAGCACAGAATTGTATAGATGAAATTTTTAACAGAAACATTCTTCAAATTGATTTCTATGTAATTGAAATCCACAGATAACATTCCCAAATCAGAATGCCAAATAGAATTCTACTGACAGAATTATTCTAAACAATTTTACATATAGAACTATTACCACATAGTTCTAAAGATGGAAAGCAAAATGAGCAATTCCACAGATAGACTTTGACCAAAAGAATTCTTTGGAAACACAGACTTATAAAGACAGAATTCAACAGATATAATAAGCCCAGAATCTTGCATATATAATTTTAAACATAGGTTTCTACTCAGAATTGGAAACACATATTTATTCAAGAAGCATTATAAACAGAATTGCAGAAATATTATTCTACACATTGAGATTTTTAAATACAATTCTGAATGCTGATTTTTTTCTGCATACATTTCAGCATGTAGAAATAATTATACACAAGCAATTCTAAATTCACAATTTATATAAAATTACAAGCATAAATTCTACAAACAAAATCCAAACACAGAATTTTACAGACAAACTTTTAAAGACTAAATTTTAAACACAAAATTCTTAGATGAAATTCTATATATAAAGTTCCACAGAGAGAATTCTAAACACAACATTGTATAAATGTTACAGAAAGCAGTAGAATTGTATCACCAAATAACAAAACTGCCAAGGCCTGAAAGCTTGACCAAAAAACAAAACCAAAAAACACAAAAATTGTCAAAAGGTGCAGGAGACCGAAACCAGAAACCAGGAACCTTAGCGTAATAAACGTTTAATTGCCGCTTTCATAGCAACTTCTTCCAAAACAAGTTGTTACGAAAATGGCAATTAAAAGTTTATTACACTTTAGAAGAAGTTGTTATGAAAGCTGCAATTAAAATGTTATTACGCTAAGGTTCCTGCTTTCTGGTTTCAGTCTCCTGCACCTTTTCACAATTTTAGTAGAAATTTTCAGCCTTCTATTGCTAGAATTCTGAAGACAGAATTCTACAAAGTGCATTGAAGATACAATTTCTGCATAATACATTCAGACTAAGGAAATGTCCATGCAGAATTCCACATACAGACTTCTACAGGTAAACTTATAAACATAGAAGAGTAATAATGATTTGAATTCTAAACTAGATAATATAGATTAACTATATTCAATGTCTACATGGTCTGTTTACACCGTGTACTTGGTGTGGCACAGGCTCACAGTAGCAAACTATTCTGAATTCAGTAACCAGGTCTGCAGAGTGTGTAGAACCATGCAGGGCTGCACAATCCAGGTAAATACCATGGCATGCTAATTACAGCATACTCAGCTGAATTGTATGCTAATCAAACAATCCAAGATAGAAGAGCTATTCAACAAGATACAAAGCAACCATGTAGACTCAGTACTGCTCTTCCCTGTGAATTCCAAAACCTATTGGAGTACAGCCATAGAAAGCATTCTACGCAGAAACAATGTTAGGGGCTGCTGTTGCTTTAATTCATGTGTATCTGTAAAAGGCTGAAGTCTATGCTGCTGCTGCAAATAAACCAAAGCCAAGAAAAAGAAGAGTTTTGAAACCCAATTAACTTATCAGAATCTACATGATGTGGAAACTGTAGAGCACTACAGAGTGGATTGAGACACAGTACAGGAACTCTGCAGCATCTGTCATCCTCAACTTAGAGCCAGAGAAAACTGAAGGGACTCCATAACATTGGAGACAAAGGTATGTGTGGCACTTAGAATTTTACCTACTGGTACCTTTCAGAGACCAACGGGGACATACTGGAGGTTTCACAGACATCAGCAATCCAGAACTGTCCATCAATCCTGAATGCCATGCTCCAACATGCTAGTGACAACATTTATTTTTGCCATACTGTTGAGGACAGGTCCAGAAATATGCAAGAGTTCTACCTTGTAGCACACTACCCTGAAGTACTGGGTGCCACAGATTGCACACATGTAGAAATTAAGGTGCCACTTGGGGAACATTCTCATTCTAAGGCCCCTAACTGGTCCAAATAAGTAATTTTACAAGTTAGCACTAATAAACCATAAGCACTACTTACTCTTATACTCTCTACGATTACCTTGTCCCCTATTGGTCCATTTTAATTCAGTTCCCTGTATTACTCTAGCATGTCCAAAGGTCAGTCAATGGTTTCCTCTCCAGTCCAGCTGGTGAATCTGGGAATTTTGAGGCAATGTTACAACTGTCTCATGTAGACGGACAACCCTCTCCTCCTCCAAACAGGTTCAAATATATGTGAGAGATGCAACCATATAGCCAAACTGGAGGCTGAGCTCTCTCATCTCAAAATTGGTGTAACCAGTCAGGTGGAGAAGGTAACCTCACACAGCACAATTCCAGTATCACATAGTCCCACCACAACAGCGAACCAAACACATAAAAACACAAAAACATACTTGGAGGCTCTAAACAAAAATCTACCTAAGCAACAGTGACCTCCAAAGCAGACATCCAAGCAAACGCTATCCCAAAACAAAACACGTACAACACATAGCACACAAAGTCAGTGTACTAAGCAGTCACAGCCCTTAAGGCTGAATAACACACCTGATACTCTTGTAATAGGTGACTATTGTCAGACACACTGACGTCCCGCTCACCAGGCTGAATAAAGAGAAGGTCACAGTGAGCTGCCTGTCAAGTGCTAGGATCTGCCACATAATGCAAGCACTCAGGTCACTCCAAAGCAAATACAAATATGACTCAGTCATTGTACATGCTGACATGAATGACCTAAGACGTACCTCCCTCGACTACATGAAAAGAGACATAGAGGAGCTCTCTGATCATGTAGCCCAGGCTGGTATGACCCTGACCTTGAGCAGCATCTTACCCTCACCTAGAATGATGCCACAGTATAAAGACAAAATGATTGATTTTAACAATTGGCTACAATTTTGGTGTCATTTGAAGGGGATCCAGTGTCTGTCAGCCTGGGATGACATGCTCGACAAGCCACGTTGCTTCACTAGGGACGGCTTGCACCTGTCACCCCTGGGCTTTCGGATATTGGCAAAGGCTCTTGCCACCCCCATAGTGCCTTTTTTAGGCAAGGCTCAAAAGTCAAACCCACCTCCATAGACAGCACAAGGAACAAGAAACTAAGGGTAATGCTGCTAAATGCCAGAAGTCTTAACCTCAAGATGCATGCACTCGAAGCTCTCCTCAGTATGGAGAACATCGATATCTGTGCAGTGACAGAAACCTGGTTCAAGGCTCCAGAGAGCACCCCAGCACTACCAGGTTATACCTCATATCATGCTTTTCGGCCCCAAAACCCGGACCGAACCACAAAAGGAGGGGAAGTTTCCATATTTATCAAGGATATCCACACCTCCAGGTTAGTGGCATTGCACAAAGTATCAGAGACCATCCATGTGCAACTGACAGTGGACAAGACTGCTTTTCAGTTTATAGCATCCTACAGACCACCATCTCAAAGTCAGGAATCCTACTCGGCTTTCCTGAAAACACTGGAGAACATGAAGATCTCTCCGAACACCATTATATTGGGTGACTTCAACTACTCAAACATAGACTGGGAGCATTACTCAAGCCCCAGCACCTTAGCCCAATGGTTCCCGGAATTTATAAACTCCAATGCTATGGAACAACTAGTCACCACTCCCACAAGAGGGGAAAACATACTAGACCTGATCATTACCAACATGGGGACTCTATGCTCCATACCAGAAGTATATCCCTCATTGGTAAGATCAGACCATAAATTAATTTCACTGGATATCCACATCCCGACCCCACCCCCAGCCCAGAAAACCACAGTGAAAAACTTCTCAAAAGCGAACTTCACACTTCTCAAAACTGAAGTGGAATCCTTCAAGGCCCCAGGGCCAGTGGAAACTATGACCCAAACTGCAGAATCCTATATAAACGCATTCTACGGACATCTCCAGGTATGCATGGATCATGCTATCCCTAACAAAATCAAGATCCAATCATCCAAAGGCATGTGTCCAGTCTGGTGGACCCCAGCCATAAATAAACTGTACAACAGAAGGAGGAAGCTACTACATGATAGAGCAAAATCCCTAAAAGGGAAGGCATCTCTGATCAGTACTAGCAAAAAATTATAATCCCTCATAAAATCCTCCAAGGCCAGCTTCGAGAGAAAAATTGCACAGGACACTAAAGACAATCATAAGGCTTTTTTCAGTTATGTTAGGAACCTGGGATGCAACCCCCAGACTTGTTCTGAGTTGATTCTAAGCGACAAAAAATACACTGAACCCACAGACATCGCCAATATCCTGGCAGACAGGTTCAGTGCAAACTTCTCCACCCCCTCCCCCCCAAAAGAGCAAGTATCTATCCCGGCAGAATGCAGCCTCCCAAACATCTCTGATGCTCAGGTGAAGGCCGCCCTCTCCAAAGCAAAAAACACTGCTTCCATTGGACCAGATGGCGTCCCGGGTTGCGTCCTACATGAACTCCAAGAAGAACTAATCCCTCAAGTAAAACTGCTGTACAATCTCAGCCTCACTACAGGATATGTGCCCAAAGAATGGCGTACAGCAACAGTGGTCCCACTCCACAAAGGTGGCACTTCTGCAGACCCTGAAAACTATCGCCCCATAAGCCTGACTAGCCTAGTCTGCAAGGCTATGGAGAGGATCATCATGGAACTCATAAACAAAGACATTGGGGACCTACAGACACTAGATCCTACCCGATTTGGCTTCATCAAGGGCAGATCCTGCCTTTTGAACCTGGTCGACTTCTTCAAAACAGTCACCAAGGCCATAGATGAAGGGAAGGTAGTCCACACAGCCTATCTAGACCTCACAAAGGCATTTGACACAATACCCCACTCGGGCATCATAGATAAGCTATCCAGCCTAAACATAAACCCCTATGTCACAAGATGGGTCGCAAACTGGCTCAAAATCAGAACCCACAGAGTCAGAGTTGCTGGAGCCATGTCAGACCCGAAACCGGTCACAAGTGGCATCCCACAAGGTTCTTTCCTGGGACCTCTCTTGTTCGGTATTTACTTTTCTGAGGTACAGGCCAATGTGGGAGGACTATGGCTCACCAAGTTCGCAGATGACTGCAAACTGGGTGCCATAATTGACTCTCCAACTGACACAAACATCCTTCAAAAAGGTCACGCAGAGACGGATAACTGGTGTCAGAGCCATGGTCTAAAGCTAAATGCCAAAAAGTGTATAGTCATACCCTTTGGCAAAAACAATGTGCCCACAAATTACCACATAGGTGGTAACCCATTAAGTACAGAGAAAGTAATTAGGGATCTGGGGACCCACGTTGATAGCAATCTCTCCTTTGACAACCACATTGCCAAAGTGGTTAGAAAGACCTTCTACATAGCCCACCTTATCATGAAAGGATTCACATCTAGATCAAGAGAGGTAATTGTGCCCCCTTATTCATCCCTCATCAGACCCATCATAGAATACAATGCCCCCTTTGGGATGTACCTTACCCAATACCTGCAGCAATTAGAAAGACCCAAAAAGTACCTTACCAGGAGGATCAAGGGACTCAAAAAGATGCCATATGCTGCTCGGTTAATAAAACTCCAGCTCTACTCAGTTGCATACCGCCTACTTCGAGGTGATCTATGCCTGACATATAAAGCTATGTCCAACCCAGAATTAATGAACATGCTCCACCTCAGTAAATCTAAATCCCTTAGAGCCACGCAAACATGCTGGAGGGACAGATTCATAACCCAGAGGCTCCCTTCACTCTGGAATAGAATTCCAATTCATGTTAGGCAGAGCACCTCACTGACTCTCTTCAAGAAGAATCTTGATGAGTGGATGAGGGATCATAGTTTTGTCCCAGGGATTACTTCCGTGTCACTATTAGACAGAGGCACAGTAAACTAAACTTTAAAAAGGGCACAGTATACTCAAATCAAGGGGTGGCATAAGCCAAACACAATCGGGCTAGGCTTATAAATGCCCCAGGGCAGATAGCCTAGTATGAACCTATGAACCTATGAACAGGGAAGGCTCTACATAAATAGAAAGTGCTTCCACTCCATTAACTACCAAGTTGTGTGTAATGCTAAGGGAATCATCTTGAATGTGTGTATTGGCAACCAAGGCAGTTACCAGAACTCACATATCTGGCATAAGTCTATCAGTTCATCAAAGATTTACTTCAGTGATCCTGACTTCATCAACCCTAAACCAGCAAACTTCACTTCCACGAATGTTCGCCTGGAAAAAAAGATTTCACCAGGAAAAGAAAACACTTGGCTAACACCACAATGGAACACACACACAGTATGTCAAACCCTACCCAAGTGGGGGGCTGTGCCTCCCACCCCCCCAAGTATATATATCAACTCTGAGATCACACTACATTGGGGAAAAGAGCAAAGTTAAGCTGTTGCCCAACTGTTTCCTTTTCCAACTTAAATCTTTTGCAGATGTGAACATTTACTGAATTGAAGTTTGGTGTCAATGAAGTTAGCTTCACTTAAGTGAATCTTTAACATACTGATATATATCCATCTGGCACACCTCCAAGCTGTATCAGATGATCACTAGGGGAGATATCTCACAGAGTCATTTACTGGGGAATGCAGGTTATGCACTGGAATTGTGGCTGATGATTCCCATTGGAAATGCACACACACCCCTGCTGAAGAACACCATAATGAGGCACACACTCAAACCAGAAATATCATAGAGTGTGTGTTTGGGCTGCTGAAGTCACGGTTCTGGTACCTAGATACATCTGGGGGAGCCCTGCAGTACAATCCACATACATGTATTGAAATATTCATTGTATGTGCCATGTTACATAACATCAACCTGAGAAAACAGCTTCAGCAGGAATAACAAGGAGAAGGGGGCACACATCCCACCCCCAATGACAAGGCCACCACAGCCACATGCATGTGTAGAGTCATAGGGCAAACCAGCAGCTGTTGTGATTGTAGGCAGATGTAGGAATGCTCAAGATGCCCTTGCATTGGCTAAGTGACAATGTATACCGCACTCACTCACCAGCTAGGGGGCTAAAACCTTCCTCCTATGCACACACATATCGTAAAATTGATATCAGACAACCCTCACAGTCTTTACCTACTCATGTAATGGCTGTGTATTGCTAGCATCAGACAGAGTCAACCCTGATCTAAAACTGTTGCAACTGCTAGATTTACAAGGTAAGTGTTGAACCTGGAGTGTACTGTGTAATAGTATGAATGATTGTGATATCCTTGCATGTTGTACTTGGTAGAGTAAGCAAGTAAAAGGTGAGTGATTTGTATAGAAATTACCTTATCATGTGACAACAGAGAATTATTTGAATTATATGTGTCAATTATTAAGCAGTAGGCTTCAGACATCAAATATTCACATAGCCATACCTCTCAAAAGTACTGATGGTCACCGCATGCCCTCAGTTTAGCACCATACATTTGTACTGGAAAATAATTAAAAAGAAAAGTTAGAAAGTAATGAGACACATTTCAATTTCAGACTTCACACCCCTCACAAGATCATTAACAATACTGATGAAAAAAAGTTTGATGCTATCAACTATCTAACTTTCTAAGACCAATATAAGTCAAAGGTACACTTACTAATTCAACATCACAAATGCAGGTATACTAAGCACTAAGTCAGATATGCATCCAAAGCATCAGACATAAAGCTTATGTATCCCTGAATCCAAAAGATAGAAAACAGGGATATGGCACTGTTATCATTTGTACAGGGTGTTGTGTGTGTGTGTGTGTGGGGGGGGGGGGGGCAGGACGCCTAGGCTGACAGAAAAGGTCATTGAGTGTGTATGAGTAAGAAAGAGAACTAGGCAGACATTCAGATAGTGCCAAATGGCCAGTGAGACAAAATGAGTTTTTAAACTTCACAGCTGAGCCATGTAACTGTTGTGTGTGCATCTGTATGGGTTTTCCAGGTGAAACTGGTGTGTGAATGTCTGCAGAAACACAGCCAGGTTTTGTGCTAACTGTATATCTTGGTATGTTGGACAGGTGTGAGTCGTGCATGGTACAGGTGGCAGTTCATTGTTGTCTTACATGATCGTGCAAACTGGCTCTGTCAGGAGTTGCACTGGCATGTCCATGCTGATGGTCAGATGCAGTGCTGCTACCTGAATGTGATTGATGTCTGATGGACAAGCTCTCCTCATGAGGATGCCCAGTACCACAACTCTGTGGCCTGCAACATCTGGATGTGGACAGCTCATCCACTGAAGGAGCAGTGGAAGTACTGCCACTATGGGAGCGTAATTTGGCACAGCCATATTGGCTAACAGCAGAGGATGAAGTCCCCCTCCCAGCACACTTTCCATCACAGACACTTCCCATTCCAATGTGTCATTCATCTGATCCATTGAAGTGGTAACATGGTGGAGGAAGTCATGTATGTCAGCCTGTGCCACATCTACAACCCTAAGCATTTATCTGGAGAACCTATGGGAATGTGCATGTGCCTCCATGACAACCCTAAACATAAGTTGAGTGGCATGAGAAGAGACATCTTGATCAAGTGGAGAATGGACAACAGGCCTCTTCTGAGCACCCATAACAACTCTCCTGCATGGCACCTCACCCACTCTTTGGCTATGGCCAAAGTCAACAGGCATTGAAGCCGCAGTAACCACACTTCCCTGTTCAATTGTTTTACCCTTCACCTGTCCAATATCTGAGTGGTCACTGAAATGGGTAGGTGTATGCCAAATGGATATGTCCAATGGAATTACAGGGGATGGCTGTATGTCAACCTCAGTATCAGATTCCCCTAACTGTGCCTCTGTTCGGCTACCATCATCATCAGAGTCTGCTGACAATCTGACATCAGGTGATAGAAGTCCAAAATTTTCACTGTCGGCATCACTTATTATAATGAGCAACAAACACAGGAAAAATTAATACCGACACTGCTATAGTCCAATATATGCTAACAAACTAACAGTGGTGTCACTATTACAGACATTACAGAAATACACACAACAGTCCTGACATCAATATCACACAATAAATATTTCCTTGCACTGCACATCAGTAATAACATAAAATGCTTGGCTTACCATGTGCAGATGATAGTAAGCTACCTATGTAGGATGGTCCTGGAAGAAGTTAAATAAAAGGTAAGGACAACATAATCACAATTAGCAGTAACAAAAATGTTTTGCCCTTTATATGTCCATTAACTATACTTTCAACAAGAACTTGGGTGACAAGTCCAACCTAAACCCCATGCATAATCAATCAGAATACGTTAACCGCAGTAATCTACAATCCACCCAAGCCAATTTGTTGTTAAACAGAATTAATGTATCTATGCATATATTTTACTATTTAGAAGTATTTAACAATTGAGATACACAAGCCTAACTGAAAGCTCCTCCTGGGACATACTTACTGTCCCTGAAACAGTAGCCCCAATGTCAAGGACATGCTGTTCTGCACTTTCCTGGGAGCTGTCTGGATCCCTGACAGTGGACAGGAACTCTTCATTTGCTGTCTGTGATGGTTCTGTAGCAGGCCCCTCTGGTACCCATCCAATCATATGCCACTGCAGCTGCTCTCCTCCATGCAGATGAGATCATGTCAGTAGCCCTATGGTGTACCTGATCATATACACTGCTGTGGCCTCCTACTGTATTCACATCTGCAACTATCTGCTGCTAAATTTGCATTCTGTATGACATATCTCCACATCCCCTCTCAAGCAGAAAGGCAACATGTCTCTTAAAAGCTTCCACAATGACCTGATTCAAAGGGTCAACAAAAGGTGGTTTTTGGGGATTGAGACACCTGGGTGTCATAATTCTAGGTGTCCTAAAACACAACAGAAGGATAATACACATAAGTATCACATAACTAAAAATAACTGTTCCCAGATAAAACAGACAAGGTAACATTTCAGTATGACCCACTGGAGAAGCATAAAATGGTCTAGATATTTGAAATATGATCAACATGAATTGTCTGGTTGTAACATATTACATTCATGCACAAAGCAAGACTGGATGCAAAACAAAGGAGAGTAATACTAGCAACATATCCTTGTTCGTGCCAAAACAGAAGTACAGTTTGCTCCCCCACCCTCAAAAGAACAGGCAAATGACACATTTTGCTAACAAATCATCACTGAAATACCAAAAGTGTTATCAAATGAACTGTCCCTGAAACATGTGTACAGATTTAACACGACATTCAATTTTAAGCTATTGCCAGTCACATATACCTGTGAAATACCGTGACAAGCATGCCCATGCCATCAGTACACTTCTAAGTAATGCATACAGATAACAGTAGCATCTGCTAATTAATATGTTGTATAAATATGAAACAGACCTTTCTTAAATGACATTTCAGCATCTGCATTATATAGCTGAGAAATGCAAGCATACCCTCTTAAGTTCAGTACTTTTCTGTGAAGATATATCCCAAAGTAATACACATTTCTTTGTGCTCTACATAAACAAGTCTCTCACCTTCAGGTTTCCCAGCTACATGGTTGCCTTTTTATGGTGTAGATTCAGAGCTGTTAGCATGGTGAAGATACAAATGAGGTGTGAACTCATTGGAATTGCTAAATCCCAAATGCATGGCTCAGAGTAGCAGATGTAAAAGCGTAACCAATCTCTCAGTGTCTGTTGCTAATGGAATGCAACTGTGAATGATTACTGGTTATGGAGAAGGAAAACACAACAGCAATGCCGACTGTCCTACTTTCAGTGGGTGGGTCAAGATAGACTTACAAAGTGTATAGAAGTAATTTTATCAAGGTTGTAAAAGTAAGTAAGCAGCACACAGTTCACAGTTTCTGTTTATTAACATCCAATTTCCCTTCATTTGTTGACAACTGTATATTATTGCCATTTAATATCCTCACACATTTTAAGGGCAAGGATATAGAATGCCTTGAAGCCTGCATGTCTTAGATTACAGGTCAGATATGACAAGAATGAGCAATAAACACAGAGGTGAGACAAAGCTACATTTTTGCATGCAATAGCTATAAATGGTTGTGTGATCACTCAGTGCACTACATCCAAAATTTATACATGTACAAGTAACTGTTATGTGGTTTCTTAGTAATGTGGATGATGCTGCAGTTAGTTGTATGCAGAATGATTTCAGTTCCCTCCTGTAATGCTGTTTGTGTGGCAAAGAGGAATAAGGCACACTTACTGTGTTCTGAAGGTTAATTGAAGTGAGAGTTCAAATCCAGACTTATATAGAAGTATTACTTGTTTATTAATGAACATTTTGTAGTATTAATATCATAGATGGATTTTCTTCATTTTAATTACTTTCCGGTTTTATTTTTTGGCCAGTGTTTTTGTGTTGCATAGAGCTGGTTTTTGGTGAACTGGTGCCCTAGGCAAAAGGTCTTCACAGCACCACCCCACCACTACCCTGTGCTTCAATCCTGGTCTATCTACACAAAGCAGATTACTGGAAAAGTGCTCCTGCTATAGTGGTGCCAAAGGTGGTCATCTAGTTGACCTATGCCCAAGGCTGGCTGTGGCATTGCTTGGCTTAGTGCAAACAAGGGGAATGTAGAAAAAAATCAATGTCAAGTTTGGCTGTGCTTATCTCATTTGTGTGATGCTTAGTGGTGCACAAACATGGACTAGTGGGCCACACAGGAAGCAGAAAGAACACCTGCAGGTCAAATAAAGGTCAAAAAGAATACATTATTGCAATTTTTCTTTTCATCATGCAATGCCACTGTTAGCAAAGCTTCCCCAACAGCTGCAGTCATCAAATACCTACAGACAGGATGCACACAGCCAATAATTGAAAATGGATGCATTCAATTAATTCTGTTGGGCATCGAGCAAACAAGCTATGCAGCGTTGCATGGCAGTTAACACAGACCTATAATCTGGTCAAAAATAGAATCACATCCAGCATACATAATAGTACCAGAATAAGCAACGGATCCCTTCACATTTTGGCTTCTATGTTTGTGCAGAGTTTGGCATCACACACTACCTCTAAGCGATGATGAGTGGCTTTACAATTCTGCAGTTACCTCCACCCAGTGAAGCTTAACCTCACTGTGCTTTGTCAACACACACAATAACATATACTGAATATCTTATACAAAATAATATGTCATTGCGTTATCACTGTTTATTTAAAAGTATTGCATGCCACAAAAATCTAGCCCAGTCTCATCTGAGCTCAAAAAGAAATGTGTTGATGTATTTTCACCTGCTGCTCTAGAGTCAGGTGAGCAGCAGTTGTGTTTCATAGACTCAATACTAACTCTCAGACTTTTAGCAGTATGGCTCATGTTTGTGCATTTCTTAACTACATGCAAACAGGGAAAGTAATGGAAATGTGTATCTTGCATGCACAAACATTTTGCCAACCATTGCACAAACCCACGGCTCACCTGTACACTATGCAGATTCACTATAAGCATGTATTACTGTTGTTTACTGTCCATTTACTCTTTATGCCATGAAACTACATGTGGAAACATAACAAATGGAAGTTCCTATCTAACAATATGTCACATATTTACAATGCAGCCATGTGTCGTCTCCCCCCATGCACTGCAACCCTGGTGTCTCAGTACTTTTTCACAAATATATCAACTACACTGCATAAATTAATATCAGATGTTCTGTGATATGCAATGCAAGTCAATCTGGTAACATGCAGAACTAGAACTATCTTTACAGTTGAACACGCCTAAACATCCATCAACTGACCCTGGGAACTATTGCCCCTTAAGCCTAATCAGCCTTATCTGCAAGGCTATGGAAAGAATCATCACGGACCTTATCCACAGGGGCATAGGTGACCTTAAACACTCTTGACCCGACCCATTTTGGTTTTGTCAACGGTACCTCTTGCTTATTAAACCTAGTGAATTTCTTTGATGATATCCGCAAAGCCCTGAATAAGGGGAAACAGGACATACTGCCTATGTTTATTTAGCCACAATCTTTGATACAATCCCCCAATCTGGTATCACAGAGAAAATTTTCTCTCTGGGGATTACCCCATGCATTGCTAGATGGGTAGCCAACTGGCTTCCCAACAGAATGCCCACTGTCAAAGTTGGGGAATCCCCCTCTGCCAGAAGGCCAGTTACCAGTGGAGTAACATAAGGATCTGTGCTGAGCCCTCTAATGTTCGGAAACTATTTCTCTGAAGTCCAGGTGAAGGTAATGGACTCTGGCTTACCAGTTTTGCAGATGACTGTCAACTGGGCACAATCACATAAATCCACAGTGATTTTAACATATTACAGAAAGGAGTGACACAGACAAATGATTCATGCCAAACTCAGGACACAAACTTAACACAAAAAAATGCCTCATTGTCCCTTTTGGGAAAGAAGTACCCCTGATAATTATGATATATATAGCACCCCTCTAAACTCAAATTTCAGTGGTGTGAGACTTGGAAACAAAGATTGAGAGCAATCTAAATTTCAATCTCTATGTGCCCATAGTGGTAAGACATGCATTCCACATTGTGCACCTCATAAATAATGGCATCCCACCCAGGACCAGGGAGGTCATTGCTCTGCTGCACTCATCCCTTATCAGACCCTTAATTTAGTACAATACTCCTTTCTGTATGTATCTCACCAAACACCTGCAGCAACTGGAGAAACCATAGAGGATTCTGACCCAGAGAATCCAGAGCCTCCAAAACATGGCATACATGAAAAGTCTGAGCACCATAACTGTACTCAGTATTATACAGACTTCTGAAAGGCAACCTGTGCCTGGCCTACAGAGCAGTCTCAGACACTGCACTACTGGAAATGCTGGGCATCTGCAAATCAAATGGGACAAGAATAACTTGCTCCAGGGATCTCAACCTACATTTTGTGAACAGCTTAGCTCACTACATCAAAGCCTTTGTAACTGAAGAAAGCACTTGATGTTAATAGTTTCATTTAGTCCTGGAGGGTAGTCCGCTCTTAAAGCTATCTGCCATTTAGTTTCCCTATATTCTAATAAGGCTTTAAAATTGCCCAACAAAGGACCAAAAACTACTTTATCTATGACAAAGAATGCAAATTTCCTTAAAATTGTTACATAATAAAACATGTCATGCCAGTGCATTATTCCTGTCTTTGTTTCTCACTGCCAACACATGTTCAAAAATCCTTCTACTTAGTGACCTGATAGTCTTGCCAACGTAAAAACTGGTGCAAGAATTGCATATATATATATATATATATATATATATATATATATATATATATATATATATATATATGTACAGTATATATATCTATCTATATATGGGGTCTACTACCGTAGATCAAAATTACACTATTTCGAAATACGATAGTAGTGTCCCATTAATGCGAAAGTGCACTTCAATGAAAGTGCACTTTCGCGAAAGTCACTAGAATGAAGGGTTAGGGCTTGGTTAATGGATAGTGGATAGCTAGTAGGGTTATCCACTATCCTTAACCCAAGCCCTAACCCTAAGGTCTGTGACTACTGCACCACCGTGCAGAAAATTGTATTTCCTCCACTGAGAAGTAGTTACGGACCTATTTCCTGTACTGTGGTACAGTAGTCACAGACCTTAGGGTTAGGACTTGGGTTAAGGATAGTGGATAGCCCTACTAGCTATAAACTATGCTTAACCCAAGCCCTAACCCTCAAGTCCGTCACTACCACACCACAGTGCTGGAAATGTCCCGTTCGACTTAGTGACTTTCGCGGAAGTGCACTTTCGTTGAAGTGCACTTTCATTTTTAAATAGTGTAATTTAGATCTAAGGTAGTAGACCCATATATGTATACATATATATATATATATATATATATATATATATATATATATATACATCTCCAGTGAGAAGTTAAGATTGTACTGAGCACATAGTGTCAGGATGCATGGTATGACTGGAAGGCATACACAGGGATTGTTCCTTGTGCCACATCTATTGCATCGCATTCCAGAAGGAAGAGGATTTGGAAGCCAAATTACCTACTTACAATATGATTGCTTCCTAATATTGATGTCTCAAGAAACAGATATGTATGTCTGCATTATGGTAGTCTTCTTAAAATAAGAACTTGTGTCAACAAAGATACCAATGGGGAAAAACTAAAGCACAGTGCTATACTGTACCTTGTGATCATCATCACATGTGAAGGCATATACATGCACTACACTGCATGTAGCCATCACCAGAGACCCACATCAGTTGGAGGAAACAAAAGAAGGGATTATGTTATACAAAATACTTACATAGTTTAGAAATGGCTTGTGTAATAGTAAAAACTCCCTGTCAGGATAATATAGATGTATTTGGCTTTGATTTATAACTCAGATTTTGTCATGATCAGGTTGTACCAACTGTGGGTAAATAAAAAACACACAACCCACTCCAGAATTAGAATAAAATTCTTTACTGGTGTCTCTGGTACCGCAGCTTGCACCTTCAAGGAATAGTTTTTACACCATTCAGCAATATCCTTATATTCATTCCAACTACCATCAAATAGTTAACTGTATCAATTATTCAGTTAAATATACCAATTAATTATTTCTTCATTCCATTTAAATAAATGCAACTGTTATATACATGTACATTATGTGCAAATCCATGTGCATGAAATTCAGTGCAAATGCTTAAGCAATCTGTCATTCATTATAGTAAATAAACATCAAATATATATGTAATATGTTGATATCATTCTTTTAATATGCCAAGAGCATACCAAAACTTTGGACCAAGTGTTACTGCTTTTCATTGAGAAAAAGGAATCCAATGATATTTAAATATACATTTTATACATCAAAAATATACAATATGTACAACAAAGCTTATATATTCATTACTATCTTGTCCATTAGTTACTATCCTGACATTTAAATGTCCTCAGTTTTTAACTTCAGATGTTTCATTCTAAGTCTAGATTTAACACCCTAGGACAAAGAGTCTTAAAATTTATACTACATTTAGTTTCCAATAAAGATAGGTTGTTGGATGATTCTGCACTATGTGATTGTTTGGGCTTAGCTAACACACTAAAGAAAAAAGAATTATCAGAACCTTCATGGACATTGATAAAGTGCTCTGCAACAGGACTTTCCATTCTGCCTCTTCTTATATCACTCAAGTTCCATAATTCCCCTTCTTTACTGCCCTTTTAGTTTGACCAATATACCATTTAATCCTATTGCAACCACATCCAATAATATATAGGAATCCTCCTGTAGTGCAATTGTAATAAACTCTAGCCTTGTATATTTTTCCATTAAGGTTAAACCCATCTATATTTTTAATTTTCCTACACACTATACATTTGCCACATTGGAAGCTGCCCTTTCTAACATGCCTTTTTTCCAGTTTTCCCATTGTTAGCAATTCCTTCAAATTCTTCAACCTAGTATATGGAAATATCACCCTGTGAGGAAAAATATTTCTAAATTTTACGTCAGCCAGGACTATGGGCCAAAATCTGTTAACTAAACCTCTCCGTGTCTCAGAAAATGGAGAATATTCATTAACAAAAAATATCGGTTTCATAACCTCATCATTCACCCTTGCTTTTCTTTTGTTGCAATGCCTTGTGCTTTCATTCAGCATGTATAAATATGTAAGCCACAGTCTTTTTCTAACCCTGTTTTCTGTCAGCAATAAATCTGCTTCTTTGTATCCTCTCTCCAACAACTTGCCCCTGACCTTGTTAAATTCAAACATTAAATTGTCCTTGTCTGAAGTATTATTGGCTATCAGTAAATATTCTCCATGTGGTAGTGATGCCAACAAATGGGGGGCACACATGCTATCAGCCATCAAAAAAATTGTTAAAAAATGAACTGCTGTACTTTTAAAATGGGGTCTAAATGCCACTTTATGTCTGCTATTTACAAAAAATTCTATGCCCAAGTACTGCATCTTATCTCTACTAGTGTGATAATGAAACCCAATACCAAAGTAATTTCCTTGCAGTTCCCGCATGAAAGCGTCAAATTCCTACCTTGTCCCTACAAATGAAAATCAGGTTGTCAATATATCTTTTGAATATCAAAACCCTATTTCTATAAATGTCTGGGTTATACATGTACTTTCTTTTGAAATAATCCATGAACAGAATTGCATACACAGGGGCATATGTTCCCTCCCTTCGTAGAAAATACTCTTTTTCAAACACAAAACTATTGTGCATTAGAGAAAATTCTAACAAGTAGACAAGGAAATTTGTGCAAGGACCTTCCCCTAACATGCTTTTCACTGCCTCCAGGCCCCATTCATGCTTAACGTTCATATACAATGAATTCACGTCTATGCAGGCCCAATAGTAACTATTGGACCATTCCATACCTCCAATTAAATCTGCCAACTCTTTGCCATTTTTTTTTCAATAATAAGTCTTTATTGTTTTACCATTTTCCATACAAACTTAAACAAAACAAAAATATTAATAAGTTCTAACTATTATGTCTAATACAATCACAAAAACATATATACAATATTTACATGAATGCTTCCAAATGTAACAACATATTGTACAAGAACATATGAAAAGAATTATAAATAGATCAGATATCTCAATCCTTTACTTATTAACAACTTTTTCCTTAAAGGGTATATATGTCTCACACTACACTCGATCTCTATATATTACGCCAATATGATATTAAAAATTTGCTCCCATATCTTTGGATTATTGATATTTTTATTATGATCCTTCAGAAGTAATTTGTGGGCTAATATGTGTCTTATTGCTAAAGTCCTAAAATTGTCCCATGATGTTTGAGATGGATTTAACCAGTTTGTAACTATATAAAGTTTCATTAATAAAAAAAATATTAATAAATATAGTGATTTGGGATCTAGGAAACTGTTTTGGAGGAATATGTAAAATCATGAATTCCCATGAAAGTGTTGAACTTTGATATCCCATCTTTTGAAGTTGTAATTTTAAGGAATTCCAAAGTTTATAAATACATTTACAACTCCAGAACATATGAAGAAGATCTGCTGCTTGATCTTTACAATATGGGCAATTTGGAGATTTTTTGGGATTAAACTTGTGCAATCTAAGGCGTGTATAATAGGCGTTATTAAAAATCATAAGTTGAGTATACATTAATTTTTGAAAATATATTGATTTCGTTGTTAGATTAATTGACTTCAGTAATTGCTTTTCTTCTGTAAGTGGCAGTTTATCCCTCCAATATTTTGACAGAAGAACTGTATTCTGAAATTTAAGATCCTTTATTAGTTTGTTAGTGGCTGCTATAAATTTGACATCTTGTTGAAGAGTTTGCCACAAATTGAAACATTTTGTTATTTCCTCATCTTTAATTTTAAAGTCATTAAAGTAACTTATAGAGAGTTCTTTGATATGCCTCAAAATAGTTAAATATGATTTGGGCAGATTCATTTCTTGTCTTATTGTATTAATTGACTCCTTTAAGTAGGGATATATATCAAGTAAGGTTAAATTCATCATAAGAGGAAAGTTTTTAAGATTTATTAATTTATTATTAATTTTCAAGTTAGGATTTCTATGAAAAGGTTGGAAGACCATCATATGCTGGATAAGATTTAAGGATTCAAATAAATTTTGTAATGACGTTATATATAATTTAATGTGATCCATTATATCATATAATTTAAGCTTTTCCTTTCCTAAGAAAGGTACTGATTTGGGGTTAATATTCAAATTCAAAATGTGTTTATAGTTCAAAGTTACCCACATTGGTGACCATTTATTACTAAATATGTCATAATTGGCAATTCTTAAGATTCTGTTCAAGTTTATTATTAAATAGTAAGTTTCAAAATTTAGTAAATCCAATCCCCCTTTATTTTTTGGAGTCATCAATTTATCATATGATATCCTGGTCTTTCTTGGGTCCCAAATAAATTTAGCCGATTCACTATGAATTTGTTTAAAAAAAACCTTGGAAATTAACACTTGAGCAGATCTAAATATATATAATAATCTGGGTAAAACATTCATTTTAATAATTGCAACTTTTGCTAATACAGGTAGCTTTAAATTATTCCATCTCTTAAAATCAAATAGTATGTGATCCCAGACTAATTTAATGTTGGTATTATAAAAATACTTATCATCTGTAGAAAAGATAATACCCAAGTACTTAATTTTATCTTCAGATTTTACCTGCCCCACCAATGGGAGAAGCGAAAAGGGTTTGGGAATTTTTAAAGGAAATATGCTTTTTTTTAAGATTAATTTTGTAATTAGTTATTACTGCAAAGTCCTCCACTGCTTTCAGTAATTTTTCAGTGTCTGAAATTGGTGTTGTGCAGTATATATTAAGATCATCTGCAAACACTGCCATGGATATTTTTGTTCCATATAATATAGGGGCATTATGATATACATTCTGTTTAATGTATAAAAATAAAGGCTCTATGTATATATTAAACAACAAGGGAGACAAAGGACAGCCCTGTCGTGTTCCATTTTTAAGTTGTATTCTTTTAGAAAAGCTTTTGTTGATATATATAAAGTGGTGTAAGGATTAGTATATAAGATTTGTAACCATAAGATAAATTCCTGGGGTATATTAAAATATGGCAAAGTGTCAAACAAGAACTCTATATTAACCCTATCAAAAGCCTTTTGCACATCAATTATGAGTGCATATATATTTAAATTCTTCTGTTTAGCATAAGAGGTTAATGAATGTAGTGTTAATGTATTGTCGCTTGTTTGTCTGGCAGTTATAAAACCAGCTTGTTCATTAGAAATTATTTGATTCATTATTCTTTTCAATCTATTAGCCAAAATAGAAGTCAAAATTTTCATGTCAACATGTAGAAGTGAAATTGGTCTATAATTATCAGGATTCTGGGTATCAGCATTTATTTTAGGTATAAGAATAGTTTTTGATGCGTTAAAATGGAGATCATTAATTTTATTATTAATTATATAATTAAATACAATTGAGAGTATTTTACCAAGAATATCGCAGAAAGTTTTGTAGAATTCAGCAGTCAGGCCATCAGGCCCCGGTGCCTTGTATGATTTGAAGTTTTTAATTATATAAGTTATTTCTTCACCCGATATAGGTTTAATAAGGTCTTCTTGGGAAATATCATCTATTTTTGGGAAGCTAATTTTCTGAAAAAATTATTTATTAGACCTGTTTAAGGATAGATCCTTTTGATCAGCATAAATATCAGAGTATATTCTTTCAAAACCATTAACAATATCTTTGGTTTTAGAATACATTGTGTTGCCCAAATGTATTTCCGAGATTAAAGATGCTGTTTTTGATTGATTAATGATTCTAGCTAATGCCCTTGATGGTGTTTGAATATGATTAGCATATCTTGCTAACATTTTATGCTCATAAAACGTCAACCTATTATTTTGAATTAAGAAAAGATCTTTTTGACATTTGAATAATTCCACCTCTGTTTGACTGTTGTAGCTCTGAATCAACTCTTGGTCAAGTGAATTTATTTTAACTTCCAAATCTTGTATCTCTCTAATATGCATTTTTTTATAATATGAAGCTTTTTGCAAGAAGATCCCTCTTATTTGTGTCTTAACTGTTGCCCATTCTATATCAGGGGAATGTTGTGGTTTCTCCAACTTAACTAGTATGCTATTAAGAACATCTGTAATTTCATGTATTATTTCTTCTTTATTTAATAGATTTGGGTTTAAAGACCAATTATAACCCCTGTGAAACAAATTATGTTTAGAATCTTTAGAAAAACTTAATGAAATTTTTGAATGGTCCGATAAATAACTTGCATGTATGAGAACTAATGGTTCAAAATTAGTCATTGTTTGTGAAATCAAAAAAAAAATCTATTCTAGACCACATTTTGTGACACGGTGAATAAAAAGTTAAATTGTTTGTATTGAAATGGTTATTCAGATATTTAAAAGGGTCATATAGTTGAAAATCTTCTTTCAAATCATTTAGTGCGACCACCGCTTGCCTATTGAATGACCTTTGTGGACAAGACCTATCCAACTTCGGATTCTGATAGGAATTCCAATCCCCTCCTATTATTATATAATAGTTATTATATTGGTTTAAAAGCGGGTAAAGTGATGCTATAAAACATTGTTGATTACTGCATGGTACGTATACATTGCAAAGTAAAATAGGTTTATCATGGAGAGTAGATGAGAGGGTAACAAAGCACTACCTTCCTTCTTTATCTATTTTAGAGCCCAAAATCTTCCCTTGATATTGATTTTTAATAACTATAGCTACCCCTGCACTGTTGGTCTTACCTTCTGAGGCTATAACCTCTCTAATAGACTGCCTTTTCTTGATCTCTGCCCATTGATCATTAGTAGGTGAGTTTCCTGAAGTAGTGTAAAACACGCCCTAGACTGCAAAAGTAAATGAAGAAATAATTTCCTCTTCTTTAAGCTCTGGAGCCCTTTTGTATTCCATGAGTCTATTTCCCACATTTTACTCTGTTATTCATTATTACAAACCTTTAAAAAGAAAAAATCGAATGTACTCAGAGACATTTTAAAGATATATATGGTTTGGAAGCATTCTTGAAATCCCGTCCCATACCAGTGCCTACCCACTCTACCCTTGGACAAGGACATGTATAGGTCTTGTATAGGGTAAATAATTATAATAATTACTAATATAAACCTTGATATATTCTTCTGGTGACAATAAATGACACATATAATATAAGCAGAACCTATAACAACTAACTCTAATTCTACAAAGTCTAATCTAAACATTCCCTACTAAACACTACTATTAATCAACATCTCTTGTATCAATTATTTTTGAGTAAATCATATAAAAAATTATTTATAGAACAACATATATAAGTTTTTTCATAACTTTGATTGTATAACTAGAAACCTCATATAAGTATTGATTAAGCTATCCTGATAAAAATATTTCTGTATAAAAGCAGCCAAACAAAAAATATATATATATCTGCTGTGTAGAGATAATTAACTTTCTTGATTTCTAAATACACCTCTAATGAAACAATACAAATTACATATAATAAAACCTCTTGCTTATAAGATAAAATGAGAGTTCAATTTTTAGTCAACATTATTTTCTCTTGGTCAAACAGCAAACAAGGGAGAGAAAAAAAATAATAATAATAACCTGCATTATTGTGAAATTATAGTCATATAAGCATCCAAAAAACCCAAATAGTTAATTTCCCTAATATCAATATTAACAGTAGGTAATGTCAGATGTTTTAGCTAATGACATCAGCAGTTATCAGTATTATAAATAGACATCTCACATATCTGGGTCTTTACTATATGACAGAAGAAAAAAAAAAAAGTATAGTATCCAGTATAATTACTATATACAGACAACTTAATGATATTAGGGGAATAACTGGTTCCTTTCATCAGAACCTTGCCCTAAATGCTTACCTGTCTATCCATTCCTTGTTCAGCATTAATATATTTTAAAGTTAAGAATGTTTGATCAGTAGGGGAACTAAAAATGTAACAGCTTGTAAATATGTGCTTAAAATACTATTACACAACATCCTTCAATGTTTCTTTTACTTTTATTCAGACCAGCATAGTCCTCCTTGGTTTTCCAAGCCTGGAAATCAGCCCAGACGATCACGAAGGGGGAATCTTAATAGCGACGAACTTCCGGAAGTGTCACAGTGAATATCGCACCCTTAGAAGCACCACAATCATTTCTTGTTTCTTCATAGAGGAGCAGCCTTCGCAAAGGCTGTAAAACTTCGGGAAATACTCGCGAATGTCCAGGATTTAAAAAACGAGCTCTTATCTCAACAAAGAGGGGCCTAACACAGTAAAACAACCAAACAAAGGATTACCAAGACCTCGATCTACAGCAGCAGCTAAATCCAACCTCGGATGTCATGCCAGTCGCAACGGAAAGCCAGATCAAGTCTCTGAAGCAGGTAAAGCCTTGAAAAGCTTCAAAAAGGTAACTTTTGCTTCATTTTTTGATGAAACAGAATATTTGGACCCATCAACTGTGAATATTAACGTATTGGGATATTTCATCTGAAACTTTATGTGTTTTTCAATAAGAAATTTGCAGTAAGGAGATAACATTTGTCTAGCTTGCCTGATTTGCAGAGGTAAGTCCTGGGTCACAGAAATTCTGTTATTGTTCCACATAACATATCCTCCATTTTTTTAATAGTTGAGAGAATCTTGCTAACATTTTGATAATTCGGTATTTTAACATATACAGGTCTTGGGCTGTTAGAAGCCTGTGCTTCCCTCAAAGCTCTGTGTGCTCTTTCTATGATTATTTGTTTTGGCAAATCAGGCTCTTTAAAAATAATTGTAAATATTTGTAGGATAGATGTAATTAAGTCATTATATTGTACAGACTCCGGTATTCCTCTGACAATTATGTTGTTCCTTCTAGATCTTGCCTCTAAATCAGTTATTTTAGCTTGAATAGCAAGAATATCCAGCTCGTGTGTATCTGATTTTTTTGCTAGCAGATTTATTTTGTCTTCATTTTCTGCTATCCGGGCTTCACTTTTATCCATTCTCTCAAGAATTTGAGTACAGGAGATTCCGAAAGTGCAGGAAAAAAAAAATAGAAAGTAACACATATTTTCTCCTCCATCAAAAGAATGCATCTTCTTTCTGAGTGGTTTAGAAAAAGGCACAGGTGACATGCACTACGGACAATATTCAGTGACTATATTATAAAATGAAATTAATTTTTTTTGAATGGAATACATTGGTTAGAGAACATGTAGAGCCTTTTTAGTGGTTTTATTTTTTAGATAAACAGGTTTAGAAGCAAATTGTGTACATAGAATAAAACTTGTTATTCCTTAATGACATATTGAACTTTCTTATGGAAATCCAGTGATGTAAGGTTACAAGTATGCCTCCATAGGAGCAGATTAAGTTTTTTTTTATCCGCTTCTCAGTTGCTTTAACTGATTAGATTATGGCTGCTGTACTATGGTGGTACTGTTTATTTTACCTTTGCAGGAAAGTTATTATATTGCTTTTTATTTATTTATTGTTTTTTACAGTTAACTGTGAACAAAAGATGGAAGAATAGAAGCATTGGCCATCAATGAATGGTTTAAAAATGATGGAGTGAAGACAGAATGATACATGAATCATGGTAGTAATAAGAAAGGTATGAAAAAACACAGTGGCCTTAACTGTACATTGGCTTTCAGCCTGCACCTTCTTAGCCTGAATGTATTTATTTTATTTTTTTATTTTATTGCATTTGTTTACCAGGAAAGTCCACTAGGCCTAAAAGAGTCTATTTTCAGTGGAGGCCCAGGGAGAAAAGCTCCAACAAGATACAGAAAAAATATAAACATTAATTAGTACAGAACTAGAAACAGTGTTACAGATAGTAAATATAGTAACATACATAATATATACATTAAAGCAGGAATCTAGTTTGTTTGATTATAGTAATATATACAGAAAATATACATTAAAGCAGAATTAATTGAATTCAATCAGAGTGGTAAAAACAGAGATATATTAATCAGTTTTATTGTACCAGTATCAACAAGTGAAGATAAAAATAAATATGGAGAAAATATCATCAGTCACTAGTAGCAAAAGATATAGGAGTTTAGTAATAGTTCATAGTTAGTACTAAACTAACTGCCCTTGCAAACCATTTTAAGCCTAGCCAGTTATCCCTTGTGAGACTCAAAACGTGCACTTTGTGTTTATAAAACAAATACCTTAGCCATTAAGCCATCCTCCCAACCCCTACTGCATAAGGAGAGTGAAGATGTTAGTTATAGAGCAAGTACATAGCGAGGAAGAGTTGAGATGATTTTTCAGCATTTGTTTGAATGTGGTGGTGCTGCCTGTGTTTCTTATAGAAGGTGGAAGTGAGTACCATAGTTTGGCAACGGTGAAGGAATAGAGGAGTTGACCAGCAGGTAAGGTGGGCTTTTCTACTTTTAGAAGTAGATGATTTTCAGATCTTAGATGCCTGCTGGGATGGCATTTGGCAATTAGATTTGAGAGAGTAGGACAGTCTGTGGGTCTGTAGATTATTTTGTGCACAGTAGTTAGTTGGATGAATGAGAGATGGTGGGGGAGTTCCAGCCACCCTAATTGTTTTAGCGACTTACAGTGGTGGGATGAGAATTTGGCCATGGTGGCACATTTTGCTATTCTGTTGTAACACATAGCAAGTTTGGATTTTGTAGAATTTTAGATATTAGTGAGGAGAGGGGCACCACAAAGGAGAGAGGGTAATAAAACGGTAGTTGCAAGGGTTTGTCTAGTAGAGAGGCTAAGAAAGTATTGGTGCCAGTAGAGCATACCAAGCTTTTGGTGTGGTTTTTTTTTTTTTATATTATTGTTTATGTATAGGTTATAGTTAAGGTTTTCATCTATAATAATGCCTAGTAATTTAGTGTGTAGAACAACTTCTATGGTGGTATTGTCTTGGGCTTGTATAGTGAAGAGTTGTTTTATCAAATGGAGTGGTTTTCCTAGGAGTAAAAATTGCTAGTTTAGTTTTTTTTTTTTTGATTTGGGGCAAGATGTTTGTTAAGCATCCACGATTCAGTAGATGTGAGGGCATTCTGGGTAATTTGCTGGAGTTCAGAGATGGAATTTGCAGTGCATATTGTTGTAGAGTCATCAGCATACTGGATTACTGAGCATTGTGAGAGAGTAGTGTGAAAGTTGTTAATAAAGATGCTAAATAAGAGAGGACCAAGTATGGAGCCTTGGGGTACCCCTGTGGAAGTATTGAGGAAGGGAGAGTAAGATTTTTGCCATTTGGTGGATTGCTGCCTATTGGAGAGATAGCTGTTGAACCATTGTAGGGTAGGTGGGGAAATGTGGAGGGTGGATAGTTTAGAGAGGAGGATGGTGTGGGAAAGGGTATCAAAAGCTTTGGAGAGGTCTAGGAAAAGAGAAGTGATTATATTGCCAAAATCCCATGCCCAGTTTACTTTATCAAGGAAGGAGAGGAGAGCAGTAATGGTTCTGTGTCCTGGTCTGAAACTGAAAATGCTGAGTGGATGATAAAATTTGATTTTCATGCAGGTGGTTGAGGAGTTGGGCATGGATGCATTTTTCCAGTATTTTAGAGAGGGGTGACAGAATTGCTATGGGTCGGAAGTTTGTGGTGTCTGTGTTGGTGCCACCTTTGGGTAAGGGGAGAATGAATGTTTTTTTCCAGATGTCTGGGACAAGGGATTCTTTAATTGATCTGTTAATGAGTATGCTGATGGGATAAGCTATAGAGTTTGCTGTTAGCTGCAGGAAGTGTGGGAGTAGATTGTCAGGGGTCAGAGTACAGGGTTTTAGCTTAAGTAAAAATTTTTTATTGTGCTTGTGGGCATGGGGGAGAATTTTAGGATAGGGTTAAGGGTAGACTTGTTTTCTGGGATGATTTGGTCATCAGCTGTCTTGGTGGTGGTGGAGGGGAGCGGAGTGAGCATAGCGAATGGAGCGGGTTGAGCCCCACAGGGAAAAGACCTGAAAAACATATCAGTTTAAAGGTGAGTACTGAGCTTAAAATATCAATATCTAACAAAAGCTTAATTGATGTAGCTCTGGAATACTTTAATTTTCACTGCAGGCACATAAACAGGGCTGTCTGGCAGTTTTAGAGAGAGTTGTGATTAGTCTAGAGACTATGCTGAAAGTAAAAGCAAAATTTGCTAATGTAAACAGTAAAGGCTTGGGACTGTGTGTGTGTGTGTGTGTGTGTGTGTGTGTGTGTGTGTGTGTGTGTGTGTGTGTGTGTGTGTGTGTGTGTGTGTGTGTGTGTGTGTGTGTAAGGCTGATTCAAGGTATTGGCCCAATCTAGTGTCAATTGGTTGGAACCCCTACACCTTTTAAGCCTTAAAACCTAACAAAAACTAAGTTGTAATTCACCTGTTACAACAGAAAAGCTGTAGGGTGTCAGGTTCTTGCTTCCTGGAGTTTTATTTAGTTACGATAGTCAGCTTCAGTAGATGAAGTGGAAAATGTGTATTGTAGTTAATCCCAAGTGGGGGGCGGGGTCACACAGGAAAGAAACCCATGCAACTGAAAAATAAAATAAAATAAAGAAGACTTAGTGCAAAGGTTACAGAATGTGAAGTGCAAAGCATGCAAGGTATGCAGATAAAAAGTAAAATTGATTATATTGCATACATTATCAGCATTAACATCCAGCCTCTGACTGATAACAGCTGTACAATCCAGTAGTGAATACAGATAGGATATATTGCACAAAGCAAGTATGGCTGTCTAAGGCAATGATTTTACAGCTAAGTTATACAATATGAACAGTAACATGAACTACACTCACTTAGTCTTCTATAAAAGCAATTAAAAAGTCCAGCCTCTGAGCCTTCTAAGAGCAGTAGCATACAACAGGAATGCTTACAGATGCAGTCAAAACACAAATAAGATTTGCAAGCAGTTAAAAGGATGCCTGGCTGATATATAATTAAGCTCTACCATCATGAAATAAGATAGACATACAAGCAGTTTGTCAGTTAATACAATAGCTAGCTCTCAAAGCATATAGGAGTTCTGAACATCAGTTACAACTCAGCAGTTAACAGAAATAACCAAGTAATTCAGAAGTTAAACAGTAATGCATATCAACTCTAATAGAAATGTAGCACTGCTCTACTTACTAGCTGTGTATGCACAATGAACAGAGGGGCAGGGAACCTAAAGCAGTTATAGGATATATGTAATATATAATAATATAATAATAATAATAATAATATTAATAATAATAACGTAATATGTAATAATATTCTGGTTGTCCAGTTATTTCACCTATTGTTTTCCTATAATTGCTCTCAGAATGTCAGTCTTTTGACTCATTCTCTATCTTTTTATGAAATCTTTGCAAACTTGAGATTATATATCACACACACACACACACGCACACACACACACACACACATACACGCACACACACACACACACACACACACACACACACACACACACACACACACACACACACACACACACACACACACACACATACACACACACACACGCACACAAACACACACTCTCTCGCTCTTTCTCTCTTTCTCTTTCTCTTTCTCTTTCTCTTTCCCACAAGGGCTTTTACTTGTTTTATCTAGTCATTAGCAGATTTGGAATCAAAAAGTTGAATCTGCTGCATTCATTACAAAGGCACTAATGTAATTTGCTAGAAAACGGAATCTTAATAGTAGTGTATCAAAGCAGTTCAGTGAAAACATGAGTCTTCACCTGTGACAAAGCATTAAGTAATGAAAGTAGATATAAAAAGCATATGTCAGAGAAGCTCTGAGGAAAAGGGCATTCCATTAAGGTCATGTCTTTTTCTTCCATTGTAGCCAGAGATACTCATGTTGTCTTTCACCAGACTTTAGAACATCATTCTGAAAGGAGAAGCCACCAGTATCAGATGTCAATGGCTCACACAACACTTTTCCTTGTTATCTTAGCAGCTTAGACATCAGAACTGTCAGTTTATAGACTAAAAATGCAAACAAAAGGTGAGTCATGTAGTATAGTATGACTGCTTGTGTTGTTAGATATTAATAAGAGATAGCATTTCTGACAGCTCAAGTAAGAAAGAAGCAGTAGTTCAGTTCCCACAATTATTAGATGGGTTACAAATTTGAGCTGGGGTTACTTTTACATTCAGCAAGCCAAAATGAGCATTTGAAAAGGAGAGCTTCTCTGAAGCATAAACAATGCTTAATGAACAACCATGGCAACTGTACAGCAGGAGAGACTCTTATTATGCCTGTGTGGTATGTGCATTTGGTAACAGCTTGGCTTGCTGTCTCTACTATTTCTTTTCCCCTGTATACACTTAAGCAGTTTTACAGAAATTGCCTTTATAATGTGCCTATGCCAGTGGTGGATCCAGGAATTTGCAAAAGGGGGTGGGGTTGCAGTCTAGAAAGTTTGCTAGCAGGGTATATGGTAGGAACTAGAGGAGAGTAGAGGTCTTTTGATGTTCTTTGCGATAGGGGGCTTTGAAGTGATCACTAAGTATTCTGACAACACATGTGAAAAGACAGCAGCATACATTCAATTGGACATTGCTGTGCTGTGGTTGTGGTATTGGAAATAGATAATTCCTGTCCATGATGCAGCAAATTTACAGACAGTACAAGTTGTTTTAAGCCATGCCTAAAAGAGATACTTTGCTCCCATGCCTTGAGAAAAAGTCTATGGAGATTTCTCCACTACCTTGGAAAACAAATACAAATAAATGCCAAGTCATAATGCCAAGTCAAAGTTCTCTTCCATGGTGGTATAGCTTGCATATGCATGATGATAACCTAGCTGTCCCTCTGAAGAAGACATTACCAGGAAAACTACCAAACTACCATAACAATGTAAGTAAATAATGATTTCTGTGAAAACAGGGAAGTTCATTTAATTAAAAGCAACACAGTAAGTCAATGAAATAAATGTTATGTAAAAAAAAAAACTCCCAAAAGCATACACTCACCCCAGGATTCAATAAACTCCATGTAGGAATAGCATTATTCCTACATGGAGTGAATGGTGTCTGTGTCCGCCTCCCCCTCTCTGCAGCGCACCTTACAAATTAATGAAGGCATGCTACTGACAGGGAACTATGGAGACAAATACTGAATGAGTGCTAGGGGGTGTGTGTTACAGTACCAGCAGATCTGTAAAAAGGCCACTGCACAGACAAATTGCCATATGGTACTTTACAAAATAAAACAGTGCCCACAGACACTGAAATACTTAATGGCAAGTGCAATAAATGCAGGGGTTGTGTGACAGGTACTGTGACACACACCCTGCATTGTGAAAGTGCCATACAGCACTTTACATTAGATAACATTGTCCATGGACACTGAAATTAAGAATGACAAGTGAAAATAATGCAGGGTGTGTGAGTCAGGTACTGTCACACACACCCTGCATTGTGAAAGTGCCGTACGGCACTTTACATTAGAAAACTGTGTCCGCAGACACTGACATTATGAATGGGAAATGAATGCAATGCAGGGGGTGTGTGACAGTTACTGTGACACACTCCCTGCATTATGAATGTGCTGTACTACATTGTTTAATAAAATAAATTAAATTAAATAAAAAAGACAATAAAACTGCTTTCCCATGTAAAAGCTAAATGCCCTGTCTTTGCATTCAAACCAAACACTTACTACATGGCAAACTGTGACGCTAACCACTAAGCTAACAGAGCTGTTTGAATTACAGCTCCAAATTTGTATATACCTTCTTTTATAGCTGAAATTTGGACAGCTCTATTAGCTAAGGGAGCTGTTCAAATTTCAGCTATAGAAGAGGATATATACAAAAGTATAGCTGAAATTTGGACAGCTCCCTTAGCTAATGGTGCTGTCCAAATTTTAGCTATAGAAGAAGCTATATACAAATGTATAGGCAAAGTTCAGGCATCTCCATTAGTATAGTGGTAAGAGTCATGGCTTAGTATGTAGTAGGTGCATGGTTTGAATACCAAGACAGGATGTTTAAGTTTTACATGGGAAAGCAGTTTTATATTTTTTGTATTTTATTTAATGATGTCGTAATTAATATTTGTTAACCAGGGTAGTGTAGCTGGTCCAAATTCCCAGTGTCAGTGGAGATATAAGGTGGAAACCCCCATTTAAACACAAGTGTCCCATACAGTATAGTCACACCCCAATGTAATCTAATGAAAGCACATAGGGGGAGGTTGTGTAACTTATACAACGACTGGTTATTGATATTCCAAAATGAGCACACTGATTGCTCAGCCCAATCAGTGTGCCCATTGTAAATCCTGGCATATACCAATGGAAAAAGGTACATTTGCCCCCACTTTATTCCATTGCTATATACTGCAATTATATATATATATACATACATATATATATATATATATATATATATATATGTATACATATATATATATATATATATATATATATATATATATATATATATATATATATATATATATATATATATATATATATATATATATATATATATATATATATATATATATATATATATATATATATATACATAAATATATATATATATATATATATATATATATATATATATATATATATATATATAAAACACAATCTAGACTCTGGACATAGCAGAGAGACAGGATGGAGAAAATACTAGGAAAATCAGGTATGTTATTCAAAACAAAAGACACGTACCTGGTTTTCCTTGTATTCCCTCCATTCTCTCTCTCCTACACCTAAACTGTCCGACATTATATATATATATATATATATATATATATATATATATATATATAAAAAAAAATAGGAAACAAAAATGGAGCAAAGGAGAGCTTCTTTTCTTTGTTGCTTCATTTGCGAAGCAATGATGTACTTGGTATGCATGGGAATGCAAGTCCCATCTCCATGTGCAGTACGTGAGAAAAACGCCCCAGATACTGGAAAAACATGGAAGGACAGCATGGCACTGGTATACAAAGACATTTATTTAATAAAAGTAAATATTTTCGGTTAAATAATGTCATTGTATAACAGCAATAACCAACCCCGTGGTTGTGGTATAGTAAGATTTACCCATGGTTGCCTTTATTTAATCACTCGGGCTTTGCCCTCATGATTAAACCACAACAACCGTGGGTAAATGGGTAAATCTTAATATACCACAACAACGTTGTCAGTTACTGCTTAAGTAAAATATACACACTTAATAATGTATCAGTAATGAGTAATTAATATTCAATTCTAGCTTCTTTTTAAATGAAAATGTTTGTTTGCCCTTAGCTCAATTTTGCTAAGCACTGCGAAGCCAAGCTAAGCAATGCTTAAACAGAACCTGTCTGAGCAATACTTAGCAGTGCTCAGCTCTGCTTACCTGGCTTGAGCATTGCTATGAAGTCCCATTCTAAGTAGTATTTAGTTCAGCTAAGCAGATTTGCACACTGCTAAGCCTGCCCAGCATTTGCCACCTTAAGCACTGCTCAACTCAGCATAGCAGGTTTGTGCACTGCTCAGCTTTGCTCAGCAATTTTTAAAAAGGTCATATGGAAGGAAAGGGTGGGAATATGGCCTAATTTAAACCACACAGGTGGGAATACAGGCAGGAAAGTGTTGAGTTTAAAACTACTAACATAACAATTGCAACAAAACCCAAATTAAAGGTCATGCTGCTAAATGCTACGAGTCTAAATGTGAAACTGCACTCATTGCAAGCAGTCTTAACCATGGAAAATGCTGACATCTGTGCAGTAACAGAAACCTGGTTCAAAGCTGTGGAGAGCAACCCAGACATACCTTATTACTCATCCTATCATACATTCAGACCCCAATCTCTGGGTAGTAAAGCTAAAGGAGGTGGTGTTTCAATATATATTAAAGACATAAACACCTCCAGGCTGGTCAAACTGTATGACACACAGGAGACACTCTAGGTGCAGTTAACCACTGGCAAGACCCCTATACAAATCATAGCTAGCTACCAGCCCCCAAGTCTGACCCAAGATACCTAAACTGCCTATCTAGACCTGTTTGAATCTATCCAGATTCAACCCTTTACTGTGATCCTGGGTGACTTTAAATACCCAAACATAGACTGGAAGTAGTTGTCATGCCAGAACATAAATGGCCAGAGATTCCTAGATTTTGTCAATGCAAATGCTTTGAAACAGCTAGTCGATAACCCTACAAGAGGTGATAATATCCTGGACTTGGTATTAATCAACATGAGTAACCACTGCAGCATCATCCTCTCTTGTAAGATTAGACCATAAAGCGGTCATATTTGAAGTCACCATCTCCCGTGACTCCAGTATAGCTATGGTTAAACAAAAAACTTTTCCAAGCTGACTACAGCCTCCTGAGGCATGGTATAAACAGGTTCACAGCCATCTCCCCTCTCTAGGAACTGGCACCAGTATCCAAAACTATACCAAATTAATATATGGACATTTATATAGATGCATGGAATCAGAAATACCTGACAGGACTAAATCATCCTCCACAAGGAAGAGTAAACCTGTCTGGTAGACATCTGCAATAAATAAACTTTATAACAAAAGAAAAAAAGTGCTGTCCAGGACCAAGAAGGAGGAGGTGTCCAATTGGAAGCAGTCTCTCCTTAGCCTAAACAAGCATATAAGAGCACTAGTGAAATCCTCCAAAGCAAACTTTGAGTCCAGATTGGCCACATCTACTAGAGACAATCATAAGGCCTTCTTCCCATATGTCCATAATCTCAAAGGTAGCACCCAGATCTGTTTAGAACTGGTGGTCAAGGACACCGCATACACAAATGTCATAGATATAGCAAACCTGCTGGCTGACAGATTAGTGAAAATTTCACCCCTCTGTCTCCCCATCAATAAATCAGGACATTCCCAGTACCTGCCCCCTTCCCCTTATATATAGGGATCAGGCCTTCACTGCTCTCTCAAAAGAAAAATATACAACCTCCATGGGACACTATAACATCTCAGGTTCCATCCTACATGAACTCGGGAAGGAACTTGCAGCAGCATTAGGTGCCCTATTCAACCAAAGCCTGACTACCAGCTTTGTCCCAGCTGAGTGGAGGACAGACACTGTCATCCCTTTACACAAAGGAGGAGCATCCATCAATCCCGGAAATTATAGACCCATCAGCCTAACTAGCCTGATCTGCAAGGTCATGGAATGGATTATCATGGACCTCATTAACAAGGACAATATCAACTTCCAAACACTTAATCCCACACAGTTTGGCTTTGTGAAGGGGAGGTCATGTCTGTTACATTTGGTCAATGTTTTTGAGACAGTCACCAAAGCCATGGATGAGGGGAAAACAGTGCACACCACCTACCTTGACCTGGCCATAGCTATTGACAATATTCCCCACTCAGGCATAATAGATAAACTCTCTCAATTAGGTATCAATCTGTATGTTACCAAATGGGTAGCTAACTGGCTTACTTATAGAACCCACCTTGTTAAAATAGGGGAAGCCACCTTAAGCAGATGACCCATATCGAGTGGCGTACCCCACTGTTTGTTATTGGGACATCTGTTATGTGGGATATACATTTCTGAAGTAGAAGCCAAAACCAGTGGGCTGTAGCTGACCAAGTTTGCAGATGACTGCAAGCTGGGAGCTGTCATCAATCCCCCTAGTGATGTGGACAGCCTCCAAGAGGGTCTCACCCAAACAAATGACTGGTGCCAGAAACATGGCCTCAAGCTGAATACAAAAGAATGCATCATAATCATCTTGGGGAGAGTGATGTCCCCACAAATTATCACATTATTAACAATGTCCTAAGCATGGAGTCAGTTGTGAGGATTTGGGCACCCAGGTTGATAGCAACCCGACTTTTGACCACCATGTTGCTTCCATTGTATGGAAAGCTTCCTACATGGCCCACCTCACAAGTAAGGGTATCTCATCCTGGGACAAGGAGGTCACAACATCCCTGTATTCTTCCCTTATAAGGCTCATTATTGAGTTCAAGTGCCCCATTCAGTATGTACCTCGCAAAGCACATGCAGCAGCTGGAGATACCACAGAGGTTCCTCACCAGGAGAATCCAGGCCCTCAAAAATCTATCATACACAGATAGGCTAAAAGCCCTATCCCACCACTCTGTGTCATACAGACTCCTCAGATGTGACCTTTGTCTGGCATACATATCTATGTCTGACCCAGCCCTGATGGAGGTGCTGCATATCCGTAAGACAAACTAAACTTACACAACCACATAAGGCCTTAACCTGGTCTGTGACATGAATAGAACTTGTTTGCAGGATAGATTTGACGCTACTAGAAAACCAGGTTTGAATGAAGTGATTTTGATAGCTTGCATTTTGAAATTGAGAAGCCTTACTAGATGAATTATTGGTAGATTCCAGTTTTAAATTCGTGTAATAGTAATTAATTTTTAGTGTAAATATTAGTATAGATGAGTTTTTTTACCACTGAGTGATAGAACCCTTTGAGTGGGGGGGGGGGGGTTGTCTACCTGGTAGCGCATGCTGCCCTTTGGGTATTGCCGTGTAGTTAATATGTGTTGTAGAGTATAACATGTAGGATAGTGGTGGTTATTTTTATTGTTTTTTGTTATTGTTACCATCACTATTAATTTTTGTCAGTATTAATACAGTTGTATTTATATTAATATTAAACAGGTAATGAATTCATAATATGTAATTGCTGAGCATTTTCATATGTATTGTAATACAAATCACTTATATGTTTCAAAACTGGCATACCTTTTAGAAGGTTCATTACTTGCCTATTCACCAATCTTAATTAGTGTATGTGTTAACTAATTTAGTAAGCATGCATATTTTTGATTGGTTAACTCTCTGGAAGGAGGGAAATGTCTGTGTTTTTAAACAATGGAGTTTGATATTTGATTTTGTCTGAAGAAGTCCAGCCACTTGACTGGACGAAAAGTGCTTCACATTACTGTATTCTTCACTTGTTTTATTAAATTTCTGAGTGGTTTGGAGCTTCCTTTCGCCTTTATTTTAGAATTTTACTTGTTTGTTGCTTTTGTTTTATAGAACCATGTGAGGACCATTATTCATTGTGAATTTGCACATCACTAGTTAAATGCATATTTCTTCTATGGTCTTCATTCCTGTTAGTATGGCTATCACAGTCCCCCATCGCTAGAGGCTGATTTTGTTCTTCTATTGCCTTCAGTATTTCATGAAAAAAAACATACCTTCACAGCACTTTTAGAAAGTATACAATATTAACCTAAAACTTGCTCAGACATGTAACAGGATTTAACAAAATGTACTGGCCCTGCTATTAAATAGCTCTTGCTAACAGAATGTTTCGGATCATGGAGATAAAAGTAAGAATTCAACAAATAACAAGATTATTTGCAACAACGCTCAAAATATATGTTAATATCATTATGTGTAATATGCTTAATTAACTGAACGTTATGAGTATATGAAATCAATACAACAGTATAAAATGTATGTGTCTCCTTTAAAGATTTGAACACACAACACAAAAAGTGTAAACAGGTTAGTCTGTGCCCTTACAAAGTGAGCTAATTTCCAGCAGATGCTACTTATGCACAAACCGGTACTGCTCTTCAAACAATGCTGTTCAACAATTGATGTTATTAGGCCATTAGGGATTTTAGCTTTATTCGTAGAAAGACTAGATTAGTGAACCATTGCCATGCACAACATAAAACTTCCCATAAAGTATTGCAAAATGGTTTTTAAAATAATGATATAGGTGAAGTTAACCAAGGTAACAGGTTCTGCTATGTGGTTTGGAAATCATAACATGCTAAAATTTAGACATGCTGACCAGTTGCTTTACACGCCAAGCTAACATGCAGCTATGCTTTCATTGCAGAAAACAGGTACTGCAAGTGTTTATTAGATACAGAAATAACAACATCCTCACATCAGCTCTCTTTATAGACCTGTCTAAAGCTTTCGATATGGTTAATCACCAGCTATTAATAAACATTCTTACACACCTCTCATTCGATACTCGGGCTATAAACTGGTTCAGATCCTATCTTACTAACCGACAGCAAGCAGTCCTATGGGATAATCAACTATCCGCCCTACTGCCTGTCATCCTAGGAGTCCCTCAGGGCTCTATTTTAGGTCCACTCCTCTTCTCAATTTTCATTAATGACTTACACTTAGCTATTCTGCAAACTACATGTTTACAATATGCTGATGACTCGACAATTTTATGCTCAGCTAAGACCTCATCTGATCTTTTACTAAAAACACAAGAAGCATTTAATAAAGTCGAGTCTTGGTTTCTTCAACGCTGTCTTCTACTTAACCCCAAAAAAACGAAGCTCCTACTATTTTCACCAACCCAAAAGCACACCCTTACTGATTTCACTGTCCTATCAAAAAATGGTACTCACATAAAACCTGACTTAACAACAAAACTATTAGGGGTTACTATTGACAACCACCTTACTTTCAATGAGCGTATCAACAATACTGTAAATATAGTCAACAAAAAATGGGTGCCCTCTACAGAATTAAGCCATTCCTCACTCCTTTAGCTAAAACAAGTATCGCCCACTCCCACCTTATCTCCTCACTTCTATATGCTTCTACTATCTATACTCACCTTTCAAAAAGCAATCTCTCTAAACTGGTTAAATCTTATAATAGCATTGCTAGATTTGCCACTGGAAAACCATTTAGAGCACACCATTGCCAGAATCTATCTCAACTAGGCTGGCTTGAATTTCAAAATCTACTTCAGTTTAACCAAATTACATTGGCCCACAAAATACTTTACCAACCAAAGAAGACCCCAAGTCTATCTACCCTTATTACTCCCTACCTGAATCTTAACTCCCTGTGCTCCTCAAATAAACTACTTATCTCCTCCAGCAAATCCAACAACAGAGCAGGCGATGCTCTCTTCTCTAATGTAGTTGCGAAAAAATGGAACCTTCTTCCTCCTGATCTTACCTCTATTTCCTCTCTAACTAACTTCAAACCAAAACTTAAAATATACCTAAAAAAACACTGACTTTGCCCTATTTGTAATCCTGACTAACTTCTACCTTAAGCAATTTATGTTATACCCACTTTTTTTCTTTTATCTTTCAACTTCAGACTTCTGTGTTGGTGAAATCCTTAATAAACTCAGTCTTTCGAATTTTATTAGATAATTAGATTTCTCAAAGTCTACTCTTGCTGCTATTTTTTTTCCTCACAATATATGAACAAGGGTCTTTTTTATAATATTATAACTCCTAGTTCTTCTTTTTTCTCTTTCTCTCTTTTTCTTTTCCTTGCTTTCTACGTATTCAAAGTTTGAATAATGTTAAAAAAGATTTCTCTTATTTTTGTCAATGTTATGCTTAGATGTTTAAGTTAGTATTAACAAATTGTACAAATTGGAGCTTATCTCCCCGGGCCTCTACTGAAAATGGATATTCATCCAGTTGGATTAGCCCGGTTAACAAATGTAAAATAAATAAAATAAAATAAATAAATAAATAAAATCCTGCAATAAATGACAGAATACAGAAACTGCATACAATTTTAACACATCTCATAGTGATGAATGTTATAAGTGCATATGGTCCACAAGTTGGGTGTGCGATGGATGAGAAAGAAAAATTTGGGAGTAAGTTGGATGAGGTAGTGGTGAGTGCACCCAAGGGTGAGACACTGGTGATTGGAGTGGATGTCAATGGGCATGTTGGTGAAGGGAACAGTGGGGTGATGAAGTGATGGGTAGGCATGGTATTAAGGAGAGGAATGCAGAAGGTCAGATGATACTGGATTTTGTGAAAAGGATGGACATGGCTGTGGTGAATACATATTTTAAGAAGAGGGAGGAGCATAGGGTGATGCACAAGAGTGGAGGAAGATGCACACAGGTGGATTATATCCTATGTAGGAGGGCAAGTTTGAAAGAGATTGGAAACTGTAAAGTAGTGATGGGAAAGTGTAGCTAGACAGCATAAAATGGTGGTCTGTAGGATGACGTTGGTGATCAAGAAGAGGACGAAGAGTGTGACAGCAGTGCCAAGGATTAAATGGTGGAAGTTGAATAAGGGTGATTGTGAGGTGGAGGTTAGGGAAGATTTAAGACAGCCACTGAGGGGCAGTGAAGAGTTATCGAATAGCTGGGTAACTACAGCAGAGATGATAAGGGAGACAGCAAGAAAGGTGCTTGGTGTGACATCTGAACAGAGGAAGGAGGTCAGGGAGACCTGCTGGTGGAATGAGGAAGTACAGGAGAGTATACAGAGGAAGAGGCTGGTGAAGAAGAAGTGGGATTATCAACAAGATGAAGAAAGTAGACAAGAGTATAAGGAGATGAGGTGCATGGCAAAGAGAGAGGTGGCTAAGGATAAGCCATTTGGAGAGTTGTATGAAAGGTTGGACACTAAAGAGGGAGAATAGGACCTGTACAGATTGGCTAGACAGAGGGACTGAGCTGGGAAAGATGTGCAGCAGGTAAGGGTCTTAAAGGATAGTGAGGGAAACATACTCACAAGTCAGGAGAGTGTGTTGAGCAGATGGAAAGAGTAATTTGATGGGCTGATGAATGAAGAGAATGAGAGAGAGATAGAAGGTTGGATGATGTGGGGATAGTGAATCAGGAAGTGAAACAGATTAGCAAGGAGGAAGTAAGGACAGCTATGAAGCGAATGAAGAATGGAAAGGCTGTTGGCCCAGATGACATACCAGTGGAAACATGGAGGGGCTTAAGAGAAATGGCAGTGGGGTTTTTAACCAGATTGTTTAATGAAATCTTGGAAAGTCAGAGCATGCTTGAGAAGTGGAGAAAAAGTGTTTTGGCACCTATCTTTAAGAATAAGGGTGATGTGCAGAGCTGTAGTAACTACAGAGGGATACAATTGATCAGTCACAGCTTGAAGTCATGGGAAAGAATAGTGGAAGCTAGGTTAACAAGGGAGATGATGATTAGTGATCAGCAGTATGGTTTCATGCTTGGAAAGAGCACTACAGATGTGATGTTTGCTCTGAGAGTGTTGATGGAGAAATATAGAGAAGGTCAGAAGGAGTTGCATTGTGTCTTTGGGACTTATAGAAAACATATGACAGGATGACTAGAGAGGAGTTGTGGTATTGTATGAAGAAGTCAGGAGTGGCAGAGAAGTATGTAAGAGTGGTACAGGATATGTACTAGGGTAGTGTGACAGTGGTGAGGTCTGCAGTGGGAGTAATGGATGCATTTAAGGTGGAGGTGGGATTACATCAAGGATCAGCTCTGAGCCCTTTCTTATTTGCAGTAGTGATGGACAGGTTGACAGATGAGATTAGACAGGAGGCCCTGTGGACTATGATGTTTGCAGATGACATTGTGATCTGTAGTGAGAGTAGAGACCAGGTTGAGTAGATCCTGGACAGGTGGAGATATGCTCTAGAAAGGAGAGGAATGAAGGTCAGCAGGGCTAAGACAGAATATGTGTGTGTAAATGAGAGGGAGGGTAGAGGAATGGTGAGGATGCAGGGAGTAGAGTTGGTAAAGGTGGATGAGTTTAAGTACTTGGGATCAATAGTTCAGAGTAATGGTGAGTGTGGAAGAGAGGTGAAGAAGAGAGTACAGGTAGGGTGGAATGGGTGGAGAAGAGTGTCAGGAGTTGATTTGTGACAGACGAGTACCAGTACGAATGAAAGGGAAGGTCTACAAGAGGGTAGTGAGACCAGGTATATTATATGGGTTGGAGACTGTGGCACTGTCTCTTGCTGGACGTGGCAGAGTTAAAGATGTTAAGATTTGCACTGGGTGTGACAGGGATGGACAGGATTAGGAATCAATATATTAGAGGGTCAGCTCAGGTTGGACGGTTTGGAGACAAAGCCAGAGTGGCGAGATTGTGTTGGTTTGGACATGTGCTGAGGAAGAATCATGGGTATATATTGGGAAAAGGATGCTAAGGATGGAGCTGCCATTTAAGATTAAAAGAGGAAGGCCTAAAATTAAGTTTATGGATGTGGTGAGAGAGGACATGCAGGTGTTTTTTGTAATAGAGCAAGATGCAGAGGACAAGAAGAAATGGAAACAGATGATTCCCTGTGGCGACCCCTAACGCGAACAGCCAAAACAAAAGAAGAGAAGAAAAAGATAGTGAAGGCAAAAGGGCCTAGGTGCTATAGGTGTCTATGATTCATGAGAACAAAAGCTACATGAAATTATGTAGTCAGATGTTGAAAAACATATGCACATCTACAAAAGACATAGGTATGGATTTTATTCAGTTATAAAATAAAATATCAATGGGCATCAGACCCATAGTTAAGAGGGCAGTTTGTACAAACTCCATTGAATTATCCACACAAGCTAATTCTCCCAGCAGCTAAAACATGGTTATAAAAACATATATGCACTGTAGTGGCAGAACAGGTAGCTTACATCCTTCTAGGTTGGGAACTGCTGATTGAGGGCTCAGTGTCTGTTATTCTAAAAGTGTATTAATTCTGGTTTAAGCACTTGGGCTTTCAGGCCAGTTAATTTTACATTAAGAGGGTTCGTGGTCTGCACTCTTGTGGGAGGAGAGGATGGACTCTGCCCTTCTGAGCTGGGAATTTCTGGTTGAAGGCTTATAGTGCATGCATATCTGAACTGCTTCTTACTGAAATTGGTGCGCCTTGTTTGCTGTGGCATAGACTGGATTCGGGCCTGCTGGATCTAGCTTTGTTTGTGTAACTTGAGCACTAATCCAGGCATTCTCTAAAGTATTCAATTGTATTTATTACTGCTTGGTAGTAACTTGATTAAAGTGTAGCTATTATTCTAAGTCTTTTGGATTACGCACTTGGGCTTCAGACCAGTTGTTTTACATTAGGAAGGTTTGTGGCATGCACTGTGGTGGCAGGACAAGTAGCTTTCATCCTTCTAAGTTTGGAACTGCTGATTGAGAGCCCAGTGTCTGTTATTCTTAAAGTGTATTAGTTCTGGTTTAAGCACTTGGGCTTCAGGCCAGTTATTTTACATTAAGAAGGTTTTTGGTCTGCACTCTTGTGGGAGAAGAGGCTGGACTCTGCCCTTCTGAGCTGGGAATTTCTGGTTAAAGGTTTATAGTGCCTGAATATTTGAACTGTATCTTACTGAAATTGATACACCTTGTTTGCTGTAGCATAGACTAGATCCAGGCCTGCTGAATCTAGCTTTGTTTATATGCTTGTTGTTTGTTTGCTTGTTATTTCCCTGGAACTCTAATTCCACCTAATACGCGGCTTCTCAGCGCTTCTGTGGATCACTAGTGATATCTGCATTGCTTACTGTACTTATTTCCTTGTTTCACTTGAAAGAAAGTTACTGTTTGTCATTTTTGCATTTAAGTTACCTGTAACACATTGCACTTAAGTTACCTGGCACTTGCTCACTAAAGCAATTATATAAGGCAGCACTAAAAATTAAAAGCACTACACCCTCACTCCCCACTGGCCCTAGTTTTCAATTATTAAGGAATTCCCAATATTATTCTAGCATGTCCAAAGGTCAGTTGTCAATCTCCTCTCCAGTCCAGTTGGTGAATCTGGGAATCTTGAGGCAATGTTACAACTGCCTCATGTACACAAACAACCCTCTCCTCCTCCCAACAAATTCCAACACATGTGAGAGATGCAACCATATAGCCAAACTGGAGGCTAAGCTCTCTCAACTCAGTACTGGCATAACCAGTCAGGAGGAGAAGGAAACCACACTGACTACAATTCCAGTCTCACATAGACCTACCACAACAGCAAACCAAACACATAATCACACAAAAATATACTTGGAGGCTCTAAATAAAGATCTGCCAAAGCAGCATAGACCTTCAAAGCATACACCCAAGCAGCCGCTACACCAAAACAAAACACGTGCAACACATATCTCACAAAGCCAGTGTGCCAAACAGTCACAGCCCTTAAGACTAAACAACACACCTGATACACTTGTAATAGGTGACTCTATCGTCAGGCACACTGACGTCCCGCTCACCAGGCTGAACAAGGAGAGGGTCACGGTGAGCAGCCTGTCTGGCGCTAGGATCCACCACATAACACAAGCACTCAGGTCACTCTAAGGCAAGTACAAATATGACTCAGTCATTGTCCATGCTGGTGTGAATGACCTGAGATGTACCTCCCTGGACTACATGAAAAGAGACATAAAGGAGCTCTCTAAGCATGTAGCCCAGGCCGGTATGACCCTGACCTTGAGTAGCATCTTACCCTCACCAAGAATTATGCCACAATATGAAGACAAGATGATCAATTTCAACAATTGGCTTAAATACTGGTGTCATTCAAAGGGGATCCAATGCCTGTCAGCTTGGGATGATATGCTCGACAAGCCATGATGCTTCGCTATGGACAGCTTGCACCTGTCACCCCTGGGCTTTTGGATATTGGCAAAGGCTCTTGCTACCCCCATAGTGCCTTTTTTAGGCAAGGCTCAAAAGACAAACCCACCTCCATAGGTATCACAAGGGATAAGAAACTAAGAGTAATGCTACTCAATGCCAGAAGTCTAAACCTCAAGATGCATGCACTCAAAACTCTCCTTAGCATGGAGAACATCGATATCTGTGCAGTAATAGAAACCTGGTTCAGGGCTCCCAAGAGCACCCCAGCACTACCAGGTTATACCTCATACCATGCTTTTAGGCCCCAAAACTTGGACCTAACCACAAAAGGAGGGGGAGTATCGATATTCATCAAAGATACCCACACCTCCAGGTTGGTGGCAAAGCAGGAAGCATCAGAGACTATCCATGTGCAAGTGGGTAAAACTGCCTTCCAGTTTATAGCCTGCTACAGACCACCCTCCCAAACCCAGGAACCCCACTCGGCCTTCCTGAGAACACTGGAAAATATGAGGGTCTCTCCAAACACCATTATATTGGGCGACTTCAACTACCCAAACATAGACTGGGAGCATTACTCTAGCTCCAACACTCTAACCCAAAGGTTCCTAGAATTTATAAAATCAAATGCTATGGAACAACTTGTTACCACTCCCACAAGAGGGGAAAACATACTGGACCTGATCATCACCAACATGGGGACTCTGTGCTCCAGACCTGAAGTGTATCCCTCACTGGTAAGATCAGACCATAAACTAATCTCATTGGATATTCACATCCCGACCCCACCCCCTGCCCAGAAAACCACAGTGAAAAACTTCTATAAAGCAAATTTCACACTCCTCAAAACTGTGGTGGAATCCTTCAAAGCCCCCAGGCCTGTGGAAAATACGGCCCAGACCGCAGAATCCTTTATAAATGCATTCTATGAACACCTTCAGGAATGCATGGATCATGCGATCCCAAATAAAACCAAGACCCAATCCTCCAAAGGCAGACGTCCTGTCTGGTGGACCCCAGCCATAAACAAACTATACAATAGAAGGAGGAAGCTACTAAATGATAGAGCAAAATCCCAAAAAGGGAAGGCATCACTGATCAGTATTAGCAAAAAACTACGGGCACACATAAAATTGTCTAAGGCCAGCTTCGAGAGAAAAATTGCACAGGACACTAAGGATAATCACAAGGCTTTCTTTAGTTATGTTAGGAACCTGGGTGGTAAATCCCAGATATGCTCAGAATTAGTCCAAAATGACAAAAAATACACCGAACCCACAGACATTGCCAACATCCTAGCTGACAGGTTCAGTGCAAACTTCTTCTCCCCTCCCCACCAAAAGGGCAAATATCTATCCCAGCAGAGTGCTGCCCCCCTGACATCTCAGATGCTCAGGTAATAGCCGCCCTCTCCAAAGCAAAAAACACAGCATCAATGGGACCAGATGGTGTCCCGGGCTGCGTCCTACATGAACTCCAAGAAGAGCTAAACCCAAACATAAAACTACTGTTCATTCTCAGCCTTACTACAGGATATGTGCCCAAAGAGTGGCGTACAGCAACAGTGGTCCCTCTCCATATAGGTGGAGCCTCAACGGATCCTGGGAACTATCGCCCCATAAGCCTGACTAGCTTGGTCTGCAAAGCTATGGAAAGGATCATCATGGACCTCATAAATAAAGATATTGGGGACCTACAAACACTGGATCCTACCCAGTTCGGCTTTGTTAAAGGCAGATCCTGCCTCTTAAACCTGGTTGATTTCTTTGAAACAGTCACCAAGGCTATTGATGAGGGGAAGGTGGTCCACACAGCCTACCTTGACCTCGCAAAAGCTTTCGATACAATACCCCACTCGGGCATTATAGATAAGCTCACCAGCTTAAATATAAACCCCTATGTCACTAGATGGATTGCAAACTGGCTCAAGGACAGAATCCACATGGTTAGAATTGCTGGAGCCATGTCAAACTCCAAACCAGTTACAAGTGGTGTCCAACAAGGCTCAGTCGTGGGACCTCTCTCGTTCGGTATATATTTCTCGGAGGTACAGGCCAACACGGAAGGACTGTGGCTGACCAAGTTCGCAGATGACTGCAAACTGAGCGCCATAATCGACTCTCCAGTCGACACAAGCATCCTCCAAAAGGGCCTCATAGAAACAGACAACTGGTGCCAGAGCCATGGCCTCAAGCTAAATGCCAAAAAGTGTATAGTCATCCCCTTTGGCAAAAACAAAGTGCCCACAAATTACCACATAGGTGGTAATCCATTAAGTACAGAAGAAGTAATTAGGGACTTGGGGACCCAAGTTGATAGCAATCTCTCATTTGTCAACCACGTGGCCAAAGTGGTTAGAAAAACATTTTATATAGCCCACCTAATCATGAAGGGATTCACATCTAGATCAGGGGACGTCATTGTGCCTCTTTACTCATCCCTCATCAGGCCCATAATTGAGTACAATGCCCCTTTTGGGATGTACCTTACCAGACACCTGCAGCAACTGGAAAGACCCCAAAAGTACCTCACCAAGAGGATCAAAGAGCTCAAACAGATGCCATATGCTGCCCAGTTAAAGAAACTCCAGCTCTACTCAGTGGCACACCACCTGTTCAGAGGCGATCTGTGCCTGACGTATAAAGCCATGTCCAACCCGGAATTAATGGACATGCTGCACCTCAGAAAATCCAAATCCCATCGAGCTACGCGCTCCAGAGACTTGAACCTCAGCACTGAAATAAATAGGGCATGCTGGAGGGACAGATTCATAACCCAGAGGCTCCCTTCACTCTGGAATAAAATCCCAGTCCAGGTTAGGCAGAGTCCCTCATTGACTCTCTTCAAGAGGAATCTTGATGAGTGGATGGGAGATCATAGGTTTACCCCGGGTATCACTTCTGTGTCACTGTTAGACAGAGGCACAGTATAATAACCACAAAAAAGGGCATATCAAAATAAATTTAAAATGGGTGGCGAAAGCCAAACACATTCTGGCTAGGCTTATAAATGCCCTAGGGCAGATAGCCTAGTATGAACCTATGAACCTATGAACCTATATATGATATACATGGTTCAAAGAAATATCTGAAAAATCCATAGGAATGTTACGGTTTACTTGGAATATTGTTACTTACTGTAGGAATTCATAGGCTGCCTCTGCACATCATTGACCCTCCTTCAAAGCTCCACTGCATCCCTCCAATGTGGGTCATCAGAGCAGTGATGAACCTACACTGCAGTGCAGTTCCCATCCTCTCTCAGTGCTCCCTCATGATCCAGTTCCACAAGTTAATCATAGTGAAATTCCTGGGTCTATTTCTCATCCACTGCTCCATTCTGGCCTACCCTGTCAATATCTGGGTCATCTCCTCGTCAGTCCAGTTGGGTGCATGGACATGTCTCAGCCTCCTTGAAGTAAACATTATGATCCTCAAGTAGTAGAAATCTGAAAAACACAAAAACACAGGAATGCTCACTGAGGAACCACTCAGTCCATAGTTTGCAATGGACTGATGAATAAATTTATCAAAATCAATATCTGGAAGTAGCACTGATGTCATGTTCAAAGATTATTCGAAGATAATGGGCACATGCCACATATGGTACTATGTATTGATACCTACTGGGTGTTTACATGGTGCACCTGGGGGCTTTGGTGCATAATGGCCATTTACGTGGATGTGGGTTAATGGAATTCCAAAAAACTTGAATTTTAATTAAACTCTTTAATTATGTATGGCACAAATGATACTTAAAGCAGGGTGCACACAAGATGCACTTTGATTCTATGAGTTTGAGTGTGAGGTATATTGGCAACAGGTGGAAGTTCTGTAGTGGCAATTAGTAAATTTGTTAAAGATAATCGTTTCAAAAGGTACATGTTTAATGTCATATTTACTCAAAATGCTAAGTGTAAACAAAGTTGTCAAAAGTTCCTGGAGTCATATTTTCTGGAAATTTATGCATACGGGTTTCGTTCTTCTAAAGATTTAGGTTCAGTCCCATATGCAGTTAAATAGAAAGCCTTCCACTGCAAACGATAATGGTATATAGAGGAGGATTTATGTATCATCTGTAATTCTTATTGTTCATTCCTTGTACTCTGTTGTCTTACTAGAGAAACATACAGATTATGACACTATCCGCATTTATTATGTGATGTTGATATTGTGGATATTTCTTAAAGCGTGTTTCCTAAAACAGTGTTAAAATGTGTGCTGCTGCTATTATGAATATTTTTTCAATGATGCTTCTTAACAAAAGTGGTACCACTACTGTCTCAATTTACTATGTATCTGTACTGCCTATGGATCCTCAGGGATTACAAAGCATTCTGTCAGTTGTTCAATTGTTAACTGAGGTAGTATTTTAATGTGAAATGTAACAGATGTTGGTGGCATGATGCTGTTGTCTTTGGACCGTACTTCAGCATATATGTAGTATTGGGTCCCTATCAGCTGACTGAGTTTTCAGAAAGTTGAACTCCATGTGGTTGAAACCATATGATCAAGTTTTTGAAAACTTAAAGCTTTCAAATGGAGATTGTGGTACAACAAAGATCGGGAAATGTACCATTTTCCTCACTGTAGTGCAATCTCAGAGTTGGTATATATAATATTCAGGTGATGCGCCCCCCAAGCGGTGGGTGCAGGGGGGCTTGTCTCCCTGAAAAAACATAAAAAAGGGCTTTTTTGATGTTTGAATTTTCAGAAACTCAGTCTTATGGTCTCTTAATATTTTTTTCGAGTTTCCAAAAAGTTGATCATCTGGCATAGACCTGTAGACTCAGTGGTTCTAATCCCAGTCATTAACTGTACAGATATTATAAATTATGCTGATTTTACAGATGTTGTGTGAGGGCATTGATGATCCTTATTAAATGTCATGTTAGTATTTATCACAGACAGCGTTATCCAGATATTTGCATTGCACAGGAGTACAAAGTGTTTATTTTGATATATGCTGTTTACAGAATCAGTAGCATAAAAGTGCTCAGCCATGTGTGAATCAATGCTTTTCAAATGGCCAACCATCCTAGAGGTAACAACTATTCCCCTCAGAAAAATACATTATAATTGGTGATCTCCTCCAACATGGAAGGAGGTTCCTAGTTCATTCAGGGGATACTGCTTGGAGAAATGAAATTTGGATGGACCACAGCAACATAATCAATGTAGTTAGAGGCCACAACCAATCCCATGAGTCCTGTAGATGACACTGCTTGGAAATGATTCTTCATGCAGACAACAGAGTGACACATTACGAGAGAATGACGGATGCCCCTGGTGATGTACTACTCTGACCCCCCCCCCCCAATGGCATCACAATTTTTTGGCCTCACTGCATACATCAAAGGGGAGTGATGAATCCCTGGTAGATGGATTGAAACTGGTGTTCCAGGATGGACATGTATGTATTTATGTTCAGTACAGGTGTGCGTTTTGTGACACTAATGCATATTGCTTCAGTATGTGTATTCATGTATTGCTGTGTTTGATTTACAGCAGCAGAGCTGAGCCATACATACTGTCCAACACAGGGTGAGGATGAGGAACGTAAGTGAAATTACATGTATTGGTACATCTGCGTTACAGACAGAGCAGTGCAAACAACATTTGTGATGTTTATTGCATTAATATTCACAGGTCCATCTACTTCGGGCTTCCACCAGGGAGCAGCAGGTGAGTGTCTCTATACTGTTGCTGTGCACACTACATTGTCAGTTCCCCCACTTCATTTAATGGCACTGCTGTTTACTATCATATTGTTGTTTCACTAACATTGAACACTACAGGTACATCAGGTGGCGGGGTAAGCCATACATTATCAAATGCAGAAGGACCAGGTATGTTACAGTAATATTGTCATAGCTTTTGACAATGTGTAGCGCATGTGATGCCTGACATTTTTATCAATAATTATCATTACAGGCTCTTCTGGTGTACCATTGCAACATTCATCACTTGAGTATTTGCAACCCATATTACTGTGTTGTATATGTGATGGTGTCATTATTTGTTTTGCTAAATGCATGACTATGCTGCTGTAATCTTTACTTTCCCTTTGCAGGATACACAGTACAACCCACAACCTCTATATGTTGTATGTGTATGTCACACATTTGATATGTTTCAACATTGTTCTTCTGATTAATGGTGTGAATTATGTGATCAGAATGAGTGTTTGCCAGATGTGTTTTTATTTTTTTATTTATCACATGCGTCATGTATGTTGGACATGTTAATAGATTATATAGTTATGGTATGTAAACTCTGTGAAACATACGTACAGGAGAATGTAAGTGAAGTCATTAGTATTTGTAACACTGCAGTGAAATATATATGCCCAGTGTCTTTGAAATTCATCATGTGCAGTAGGCACATTGTCCTGATTTGTTTCTTTATATCTTGTAGCACATCAATTGTCTTTGTCATCCAGTAACCCATCCAGCAGTCATGATGGTGTTCACGATGTGTCTAAGCATGGTAGCATAGCCTCTGGCACATACGAACTTGAGTTGTTTGGACAGACTATCCATGAAGTTGACAGTGCTGTCAAAACAGATAAATCCTCAGATATGGAGGATGATGACTCAGTGGACATTGAACAGATTGAGGCCATTAATCAAGAAACCACAGTTGGGAGCACTGTTGCTGTCAGATCTACACAACAACCAGACAGAGAGCATCACTGTAGATGTAGGCAAGCAGATGCTGTGCATGGCCCGGTGTCAGAGCATGTCCATCTACTGCTGTAGGAAAATAAATGGTTACAGCAACAGTATAATTCAAACATCCATGCACTTACCTGTGTCACAGATTGTGGGGCATACCAGCTACGTGTCATGCATGATTTACAGGAGTGCAGACACAGTGAGATTATGGCTGCATTGGTTGCTCAGAATGGGAATCTGCTAGCTGTGGAATGGTCAGTGGAAACCCTGGCCTCTACAGTACTGTAGCAGTGTCATACTATAAGCAGGACTTTGCATTCCATGGCTATGCACAAAAGATTGCAACCTGTGAGAGGAAGGCCACCTGTCTGCAGAACCACCATTAGGCATCGAGAATCCCAGGCTGTGGTCCAACCTGCACAGATATCAACTGTTGACCCATCTGCTGAAGTCTTGTCACAAGGTCTTCAACTCACAGTTATGCTCCTTCTCAACATGGTGTTATACCCCTATCCATCTCCTCTGCAGAGCAACCATTCCAGATTGTGTCTGTACGTGGTCATGGCAGGGTGGATCATGGTGTGACCATCAGTGAGGTTGACCAAGACTGTGTTAGACTGCGTTCAGCAATATAGTACATATAGTCATCCACCTTGCTGCACATTGCTTCCAGTGATTTTGCCAGGATATTACTGGCAGCTGTCTGCGATGATCCTACAGCATCCTTATGTGTCTCTGGAATGTCCCAGATGCAAGTACACCCAGGTTGAGACTCACTTCTCAAGGGGGATGGGGCTTTCTCACAGGGTCTGCATGGACATGTGCAGGGCACACATGTTACAAACAGCCTGCACCATTCATCTGTCTAGATGATATCTGTCAATTATTTCCTGGTCTGACAACTGGTTTAGTGGCAGCCTTAATCTGACTATAGCTGGCTGCCTTCTAGGATGTACAGCCACAGCCTCAGTTATGGCTTTGCATCACTGCTGTCTACTGCAATGTATTACCAGAATGTTGCATTTTCATATATTTTTTAATTTTGCTATGGATTTCACCATAATCCATAGTATTTGCTTGAATTGCTTGAGGTCCAAAATGTATGCACTGAGGATTTCAAAAACAGAGTTGGCATGGCTGTTTGTCACATTTCAGTTGCATTCTCTGTGCACATTGTGTTTTGGAATCACACTGGCCTGCGCGGAATCCCTAATTATCTCATATTGAATATTTGATCTGCCTTCAGATTGTCTTTTGGAATCGCATCCGCAGCAGATGCACTGAAGTGTTCCTTCTGCATGCTGCACTATCTGCAAATAACATCAGCAAACTATAAAATCCGGCCCATTGTGAGTTGTACAAAAAAAGACATATATGACATGCCATGTGAAACACATGATAAAAGTAAACAGAGTCTCACTGTTTTTTTATCTTTGTTTCACACATTCTGGCACACTCATAGGTTCATAGGTTCATAGGTTTATACTAGGCTATCTGCCCTAAGACATTTATAAGCCTTGCCCAAATTTTTGTGGCTTACGCCACCCCTTATATGAAAAAATACTGTGCCCATTAATTTGTTGTGCCTCTGTCCAGCAGTGACACAGAGATGATTCCCGGGGTAAACCTACGATCTCTCATCCACAGGTCAAGATTTATCTTGAACAGAGCCAGCGAGGTGCTCTGCCTCACATGGACCGGGATTTTATTCCACAGCATAGGGAGTCTCTGAGTGATAAATCTATCCCTCCAGCACGTCCTATTTATATCCGTGCTAAGGTTTAAGTCACTTGCTCTAGTGGTTTTGGTGGATTTGGATTGTTTGAGGTGGAGCATGTCCATATATTTACCATTCCCTATCTGCCATAAAATTTCTTGCTGACTTGAAGTAGCTGTAAAATGTTTGATGCTACTTACATAATATTATTTGTATGCCAAAGAAGCATATCTGTCAACTGTACCTCATTACTAGGAACATTCCTCATTTTGCATTTTAAATATTAATGCTCCGTGCTTCCAAACTGAAAGAGTATGCCATACACTCATTGTGAAGAATTTATTAACTATTATCCCTGGTAAATAATACCAAATAATTTTAATTCATCAAAAGAATTATTCATAATTAAGAAGTAAGGAACTGGACTATCCTGAGAGATTCTTAGCTGAAGTTGTTAGTAATTATTGTCCCATTGTTTCACGTTATGAGAGATACTGCTACACATTTTGGGGATGGAAGACAAAGAACTATAGAGAGAAAAGATGATTCCTTCACTGCATGTGGTCCGATCTTCTCTGCTTCTACAGCCTGCAGCTAGGGAGACATTTTAACATCTCTGAACAATTGGATGTTATCTATCAGGCTACCTAGAAATTCTTAACTCAAATTTTAAGATATGGAGATATGATTGCCTTTTTACCATATTCTCATTCAGCTAGGTGTGCATTACAAACTAGCTTTTGCATCTTAGGTCCCTAAATGATACTCAGTACTCAGTTAACATTTGTATTTTAATATTAATCAAATCAACCATGCTGTAGATTTTAGTTTAGATAATAGCACTGATCACATTTTGAGAAAACCTCTCAAATAGCAATTGACTGCAAGATGGAATTGCTCATAATCACCACAACAGTAAATAAGTAGAAATCAGGATATCTGCTATTCATCAAATTATGTTACCAGAGATGCAGTCTCTAAGTCTTTATTTCCCAAACTGTGCAGTCCTTGCACTTTTTTTTTCATTTATATATAGGACTGCAACATAGCAATAGTGCAGTTGTAATTTCTTACTCTTACAGGATGTTTTCTTTTCCATTTGTTTGTGTGACCACAGGGTTAACATATAACAGTTAGTGATTACCCCAATTCTTTGCACATGGGGGATGAAAATGCTTTCATCATGGCATGGTAACACTCAGAGTTTTCATGGATTTAGTGTTTACTGTGTTTAACTCATCTAGCTTGCTGGCAGTTGATTATGTGTCAGCTTATCAAAGGAGACAACAATATACTCACAGATTCACTATTATAATTCCTCAGCACCTCATCCATTTCTTTTCCTGGTTGCATCTATCTTGCAAGTGCTATACAATCCGCCATTTGGCTGTAATCACCTCATTTGTTCCCCACCCCAATGGTTCTAGCCATCCTCAACTCCCATTCTCTTTCTCTCACTTTTATGAAAATATTTAATTATTTATAAATTTGTTAACTACGTAAATGCAGTGGTCCAAGGACCCTTTTCAAGTACAACCCAGGCCTTGTAGTCATTACATAAAGAGTAATGCATGAAATGCAATGTAATCATTTAGTACATTGCATTACTTTTGGCATATGAATTTAGTTCATGATAATAGTATTAAAAGGCATAGGCATAAGAATACACTAAGATATACACAAGAGCAGAACACTATAGAAAATATATTTTGTCTTAAATGCTGCCATTCCAGTGCCTGATACAAATAAAAAGTTTTCATATGTAGGAAGAGGGAAAGAAATGAAAGAAGGAGAGGTGTAGCAAGTAGTGTGAGAACACCAGTAGTAAATTCCTGCTCAGTAATATAGAGACATTATACCATGAAGATTTTATGTCAGAGAGAGAGGACTGTACTAAAGCCTGAGGCAAGGAGAGAGGGAGGTAATGCAGTGGGAATAAGAAAGTAATTTGTCGGGGTAGTGTGTAAAGTAGAGAAAGAGAGGTAGAGGCCAAAATCCATGTTAGGGTTTGCATAGTAGATGGTTATCAAGAAGATACTGCATAATTTGTGAGTAGATGCATCTTTCTAGAACTTTAGGCAGGAGTGACAAAATAGCTATTGGCCTGTAATTGGACAGTTCTAATGATTTTCCCCCTTTGTGTAATGAAATGATTTGTGAAATTTTCCTGACTGCTGGTACCTTTTGTTTGGAGATGGACTGGTTTATTAAGATGGATACTGGGTAGGAGATGGCATCAGCAGCCAAACTGAGATATTCAGCTGGTAGGTTATCAGCTGCTAGGGTTGCTGGTTTGAGTTTTGTCAGTAGTTTTTTATAGTGTCTCTTTGTACAGGTTGGAAATCAAAGGTGCTGCTATCTGGGCTTCCTGTGGGAATTTCTGTGAAGCTAGTGGGACAGTTATTGTTTGTGAGGGCTAGTATGGACTCTATGAAATGCTTATTAAACTGCATAGCTATAGAGTCTGAGTTGTTAGTGGTTATAGGGGTGGGGATACTGGTGTTTCCAGGTTGTAGGATTTTATTAATAGCAGACCAAAACTTCTGACAGTTGTCTTGATGTTTAGTTTGAATGTCTCAGTAGTGATTAATCTTGTCCTTTTTGATTTGTTTTTTAGCTTTATTTCTAAGTTCTTTATATGCCTGTTTAGTCACATTTGCTTTTTGTTGTCAAGATGCCAAGCTTTATCTCTCTCTTTTAAGATTGATCTGGTTTCTTTTGTTAACTATGGGGCATAGTTGGCCTTTATTCTTATTATCCTTGGAGGAACTAGTCTATTCAGAATGTTCAGGAAAGTTAAGTTGAATATTCTATAGCTTCCTGTAGGGAGAGACATTTCAGTGGTACCCAATTACAAAATTTAAGGGTGGTTATGAAATTTTGAGTGTTAAAGTTTTTTTTTCCTAATTTCATGATAGCTGGTGAGTTTTGCTGGATTTATTCACTGCCTAAGTAGAAAATATGGAATATGATGACTGAGACTATTTGGAAGATAACTAGCATGTAAAGACAGAGAAGATTGGTTTGTTACTATCCAATCAAGGATGGATTGCTTATTTGATGTTTTTTCAATTCTAGTGGGGGCTTGTATGATTTGAGTTAAGTCATGGATCTTTATGTAATTAGAAGGGTTTTGTGAGTTACAAGTATTCCAATCTAAGCTAAAGTGCCTCATAATAATTGTTTCCTGGGGAAGAGAGTTTGAGGACCAGTAGAGGATGTATTTCTGGGTGGAGATTACCTTGAAGTATATAGGTTCCAACTATGTTTAAGTATTTTTCGGAGTTGATCTTAAGTTTTGTAAAGATGACTTCTGCATTATCAAAGTCAGGAGTATTTTGTTGTAGGATCTATAGAATAAGGTTACTTTTACATCTTCGTTTGCCCTATCTGTCCTACACATACTATAACCTGGAGGTAGAATTTCATTATCATTAAATTCTGATTTTAACCAAGTTTCATTAATAAGAGTGATGTCAGGAGAGAAGTGGGTGAGGGTGGTGTGAAGTTGTTAGGTTTTGTTAATGATAATTCTAATGTTGAAATTTAATAATAGGGGGTCAGATCGTTTCTGAGTGAGGTTTAGTAAACTATGGCTGCCATATTGTGTTGTTTGTTGGAATGGGTTAGTGCTGGGGCCAGTGTTTGCATGAATATTTCCACTAAGGGATAACTGTGAGGTGATGTGTGTTATGGTGTTGAGGAGTTTTACTATGATTGTGTTATATTTCAGTGAGATATTGGGATTGTTTTGTTGCGGTATTATAGTATAGGTAATCTGATCGATATAAGTACTATAGTAGATTTAGGGTGATATTTTAATATTTAAAGGTTTTATTTGTGGTGGATAATAGACTGCGGTGGTGGTGCTGCGGTTGCATTGTTGCCTCACAGTAAGACATTGTCCTGTTCGATTCTCAGCTAGAGTGTCTTCTGTGTGGAGGCATGCATGAATGGACGTACCTTCATTGAAGGTTGTGTGTCAGAGCCGGCAACTCGGTATGTAAAAATCTACTGCCAATCATTAGCGGACCAGAGTTCCGCTGTGGCGACCCCTAACCGGGAAAAGCCAAAAGACACAACAACAAAAACAACAACAACAATTTGTGGTGGATAATATTTAAAAGTTTTATTTGTGATGGATATTTAAATGTTTTATTTGTGGTGGATGGGGAAATGGATTATTATAGGGTATTGCTGATCCACTGAGAATAATGTAGCATGAGGTGAGGTTTGCTGCTATTGTTAGGACTATTATTGCTGTAACATGGATGGATATCATGTTGATTTACTTAAATGTTAGTGATAGTAATGATTTTCTGTAAATGTATTGCTGTATTGTAAAAGTTAGGAGAGTTATATTAGTTGTATGTATTGTTATCTTGTTATAAGGGGAGACTAGTACTTTGTAAAAATGATGTAATTTAGTTTGTTAGTTGTGTTGGGTAAGAGGGCTTATAGGTGTGGCTAGTTTAAAATAAATGTAGGCATAGTGGGGTGGATGGGAAATGGGGTAGGGTAGAGAATTGGAGTGAGCCCCAAGTGCAGTGAGGGTGAACAGATTGGGTAGAGCCAGACTGTGGCATGCACTAAAAGAAAAATTATCACCTATCCAGATTTGTTTTAACCCACTTAACTCATTTTCCAATTCAGAAGCACTTTATTTAAAAAGTAAAGATTATTTCACTTGCTGGTGATTAGAGCCTTTTTATTAACAAAAGTTACAGAGTAATTACAGTGTAGCTAGGGTTTATTAGAGTATACTCATTTACTATATCCTTTTTCAGCAGCTGGGTTACATGAGTGTGATATTTACTATATGCTACTTGTATTTACAGCTAAATGTAGATTTATTAGGTTAGGTAGTGGCCAGAAAAAGCTATTTGAACTGCTGACCCAGGCAATAAGCTCACTAGATATACTTTAAGCCTTTAAGGTTTTCTCTAGTTTACTTAAAATAAAACTCCCTTAACAGCTGACCTACTCTATTTTCAGGTGGTTCTCCTTCTTGCCTGACTATCTGTGAGGTCCCAGAAACTTGTTTGGAGTATGTGGCCTCAAATAATGTTTTTCAGGGTAGCTTAGGTGATTCAGAGGTGACTGAAATAAAAATGTTAAAAGCAATAACAGCATTATAGAGATACCTAGAGAAAGGTTATTTCCAGTATACAGCACACATTATGCAGTTCTTGCCTACATTCTATATTCACGTTCCTTTAAAAAAAAATCAAAAGGTGCAGCTTAAAATCTTTCTAAAATAGTACCATAGGTCAAACATTACATATCACTGGCCCTAGGTAATTGACTGCCAGTATCTTTTTACTTTCAAAGCAGTTTGAAATAACTATCATTTTTAAGAACAAAAAGGTCTATGCAGATTAAACTCTTATATGTCCCACAATGATAAAGTTTCAGAATGCCAGTAAACAATAGTGTGATCATGACAACAGTGACTGGAAGGCAGAGTCTTTTTTACAATCAAAGCAATTTAAAAATCAGTATTGTTTTAGAGGGAAAACATCTATGTAGGTTAAACTCTACCACACTTATTCCCTTAATGCAACCATTACAAATCACCAGTAGACAAACAGTGCAGCTATATCTACAGTAGCTTATCACTGTTTCAATATCTAAAGTAAACATATTGTTTTCCCTTAAATGTCTTCAAAATTTGGTAATTTGTAATTACAGAGCCAGCATATTTGTTAAAAGTTGCCTGCTAGTGAAGCACACATGCCGTGGGTCTGGAGACCATTGAGGAACTTTTCAAAACAGCATCAGATTATCCAGGAGTTAAAGCAAACTCACACCAGATGTTTGGGGGGGGGGAGCAGCTACAGGTACCAGTAAGGTTCAAATTAAAGAGCCGTACCGTGGCTTGTACTAAAAGAAAAATTATCAGCTATCCAGGTTTGTTTTAACCCAGTAAACTCATTTTCAGTTCAGAAGCACTTTATTTAAAAAGTAAGGATTATTTTACTTGCTGGTGATTACAGTCTTTTATTAACAAAAGTTACAGAGTAATTACTGCTTAGCCAGGGTTTATTAGAGTATACTCAGTTAATATATCTATACAACTTATAATTTAGATAACTCTTCAGCTAAACAGGACTGAATATATTTGCATTCATAGTGATTTGAAAAGTGTAGAAAGTCATCATATCACCCCAAATTTGTTATGTTTAGGGAAGCATTTTTTCCACATTGTTGGAGCTGAGGAAGATATAGCTGCAAGGAAATTTCAGCAGACAGCAATCTTAATACCTAACAGAATTACTAATACACAGAGTTGATTAGAATAGTATGCAGGCACATAGAGATATAATCAACTTATCTAGTTAGTAATCAAATAAATACATGCATAAATAGGATTTTCTGAAATAACTATTTTGTTTATTCATACAGGAGCTATTATACTTCATACAGAGAGATAATATAATAATTAAAAATCTGTCTTATTTACAATTCTGCAGTGCTGGGCAGTGTTCCTAAGAAATTCCATTGTATCATATTGGCAGAGGCGTGTAAATCAAGTTATCGTTATAATTTTATTTTGCCATTTATAAGTCAAATAAAAGACTTAACATGTATAGCTTTGAAAACAATAACTCTTCCAATGATTTTGGATGAAAGAAGTCAATTCTTTTTTTTAGCTGTAGATTTTAATTGACTGTGTTACTGGACAAGACTGAAGACTAAGGGAACAGCAGAAATCTCTTTTGTTTGAATAAACTTAGATAAAGAATTTTAAATTAATGCTAAAGTCAGTTTAAATGGTGGTTTCTAAGACCAGTATCTATGAACATAAATAAGTTGGCTAAAATATGGTCACAATTAAGAAATGATGCCTGTTTTCTAATTTGCACCTTCATTCTCTGTTTATGTAGATATGTGTTTGTGCTATTTGTTTGCTTGCAAATAAGTTGTCCAGTATTAAGAATGAATTAAGGAATGCTTTCTGCAACTAAAAGCTGTAAATATTCACAAATTTTTGTTACTGTAATCAGAACTTGGTTTCTTGTATACAGCCAGCTGCAAAACTATTACATTTTCTTTAGGCCTACTATTCCAGAGGTACAGTTCAATAAGGTAGTCAGATTTTCTGAAGCAGTCAGGTTTTCTGCATTATCAAATTGCATACTTTTTGATACTTTTTTAACATATGTTTCGGCAAATACATTGAAGGTTCTTAACATTTTCTGAGCACAATTTTCTGAGCACCGGTGTAATGTTAAAGTGTATTAAAGCTTATGCTGCATTATGTGAGAGTCTTGCAAATGTTGCAAATTAATAGCTTTATAAAATATTACTTTAGCACCAAAGTAAGTGGTGAAATCAAAAGGCTATTACATAATTGAAATGGTGATAGTAGTCACATATCTATTTAAATGTCTTCATGTGTGTTTGTGTCTGTAGGTGTGACTGCATTTGTGCATCTGCCACTATGCAGGTGAATGTGTCTGTTTCTGTGTCTGTGTGTGTGTGTGTGTGTGTGTGTGTGTGTGTGTGTGTGTGTGTATGTTTATGTATGTATCAGGAGTCATAGTAACAAAAGTACATTAATAAACTGTTGAGATGTTATATCTGTCTGTACAAAATAAGGAAATAGATAAGGAAATAGTAGAGTCCAGGCACTAATACATATTTATATTCTTATATAAAACCCATGAAACCTAACAAATAAATGGTAACATAGCTTGAGGTCAGACAGAAAATGTATTAATATTATGTTACTCGATGTCATACTTAACAGTGTTATGGCCTTTCACATTGGAGTCAAAGTGTTCTGTTTTTCATATCATATTAGTAGCAAGTGCAGTACTGTCTTCATTTACATTTAAATTATGACCAAATTAATGAATTGCTGCAGAAAGTATCATTATTTGTGGCCTCATATTTTACTTTTATGCAGAGCATATGCCATAGCGAAAATACCTTTAAGATTACATTAGCTGAGCATTATAGAAGCAAGATATAATAGTATATAATATAATATGTATGGGTCTATAAACTCTCTGTATACTATAATCATGGGCTCAAGAATTTATGCAGTTAAGATGAGTTTATCTGCCTGCAGTGTGTAATTATTTTAATGTGATGTAGCAAGGAAGCATCTGCAAGTTCCATTACATGTAATTTATATTTGAAACTCCTTGAATTACCATAATGCTGCAACAAGAGCAGTGTTTCATTGATAATTACTAGCTCTGCTCATGCTCTGAATTTAAAAATAACTCTGTTTTATTGCAGGTTTTTTTGTAGCTTTTCACTTGGGATGTCTAGAGCATGTTTTTTCAATCAGTTGGAAAACAGCAATCATTAATTTAACAAGTCTGTATCCTGAAGAGACTTTACTAAGTACACTTAAAACTTATGAATTTCCTGATACCTTTACACACATATGTGCACATGCACCACACACACACACACACACACACACACACACACACACACACACACACACACACACACACACACATACACACACACACACACAAATACACACGTTCTTCCAAAGGTTAGCATTTTGTTATGATGATGTAAGACGGCAAAGCTAAAAGAAAAGTTCTTCATTGGTTACAGCCATATTGCTTAGTACTGTCTTTTTAGTACATGCAATTCAACATGCTTAGGCTAAAGTTAACAATTTACAAACATTACAATTCATTTTATTTTGGAAAATCATTTTTGCCTTATCAGAACTGATTAGTCCAACCAGCTATTTTAGCAATAACCCATGAGTGGGTGTATGTATCATAGGATTAACCCATAGTTTGTGTAGTTTGATCATGAGGGTGAAACCCTCATGACCAATCAAAGCCAGCCATGTGTTAATCCTGTCATATCCATGCTCAGTTGTAGTATATTGCTATTATACATTACATTATTTAAGAAAAAATGCTTACCTTTCTTAAATAATGTCTTCGCACAACTGTGCTTTAGTGGTCTTCCACTATTTTTTCCTTCTTTTTTGTATTGCACGTGTGTATTGTACGTATGTCCCTACACTTGCACAGTACATCAGTGCAATGTAGAAAAATATAGGAGTGGACCCGTGTAGCAGTCTATGTTCCTTGTTTATTTTTGTTTTTTTTTATGAGAAAAAAAATATGAGGGACAGGGCAAAAAACATGAGGAAAATCAGAGAGATTCAGCAAAAGTGTGGACACTTGAGAGGAATGGTTACAGGAAGAATAATAGATCACACTACCACTAAACATTACATCTGAACTGTCTAAAATTTTCAGAATGCCGTCACTTTTTATTAGTGTTTTCCCTGTCTCTTGTAATATAGATTTATGGATGACAATGAGCATCTGCAAAAGGGAAGTCCAGCCACTCAACAATATTTCAGCAGCCAGGCTTCTTTTTATTGGTGTACGCTTAATTTGTAACAAGTACACTAATTGAACTGTGCCATTTGGAAGAGTAAAAAGCCATCATTATATAAATGGCATCATAAAAGGTACAGAAAAGTAATGTATTTATTGAACCACAATGTTTGCAATTTGCTTATTTGGGGCACAGTGGCTCGATATGCAACTTCTTTTTTCAGTAACATAACATTGCAGAAACCATGCAATATTCTGGTATAGTGCATGTAGTGCCCTGACTACACACCGATATCAGGAAAAAAGCAGACTAGTTAAGCTTTTCTGTAGTACAAGACCCAACTAAATTGTTAAACACCCCCTTAAACTCTGTTGAGATCAGGTCTTGCACTATTCACTAAGATCTGCCAGCATGATCCTGCAAATAATAGTGGCAGAATTTAAAACAGCTACATTTTTGCCTGCTTTCTATGCTAGTAATCTGACCCAAACTTGCTTTCCCTGACATAAGACTTATTAAGATCTCTGTTTGACAGTGCTTAATAAATGCTTTGCATAGTTAAAAGGCCTTTTTTTCTTTGCTTCTGTATGTAATAGTACATGGAGCAGGTAAATCTTGTTGCACTCCAAAGAATTATGTTTGCGTCTCTGATTGTAACCATCCATTATGTGTTCTCAACATGGATGCCAAGATACACCTCTTGAGATTCACTCTTGATTTATACCCTTTACCAAGCCTGCCTCTGTGATTATCATGGACACATTTATCAGAGTTTCTATATTATATTTATCATCCGAGGGCATAAACTGCAGTAAAGTAGGGTAAATGTTAACCTATATCACCAAGTATTCATGGCTACAGATTTGTATATGCATTTATAGCCACGTCTGAATAACAGATAGGGCACTAGTGTTACCTAGAAGCAGCTTTACTGCTACTTTGTTGTTAGCAGAGATTACACAGTATTACACTTGACATGAAATAGCCACAATCTGTACAGTTACTTTTGTCTATGTAATACTTAAGTCAACAAGATGGTGGGTGTCAGCAAGACCCACTTAATGGTGCAAAAACTGAATCTAGGTGATAGTCATATATGGAATATCTAGTAATCCAAGAGTGTAGCCAACAAAAACCACCAGCAAAACCAAGTCAGGAAGTATAAGTTTAATAAACACGAGGAGGCAGAAACAAACACATTTTTAAATGCTTAACAAATCACTGCATTTTCATCATAAAGAATTCTTTTTTTTTTTTAAAACACAATTTTATTTATTCATATCAAAATCTATCAAAATATACAAGAACATGCAAAACATTTGGATACAAAAAACCTACAGAGAAGATACAGAAGGTTCAAATGCAACTAAACTAATATACAATATGCCAAACTTTTCAAGTGTCAGATGAATCATATCCATCAAGAAACCAAATGGAGAGAAGAAATAGTATTTGATATACTACAAATTCAACAACATTTTTTTTTTTTTTCATACCTTCCTATTAACGGGAGTTAGGGGGATACTGTGAGTAATTAGTACAGAGAGATTGCTAGTCATCTGATAAGAGTAAAAAGATAAAGTCCCACAGTTTCTGAAAATAAATCCGCTTGTGAGGGTTAGTTACTAACAATTTATGGGACCTAATGTACTGGATAGCTATTACCTTAAAATCTTTCCACCTAAGTTTAGTACGATCCAGCCAATGTTTAGTTATATAAAATTTAATCAGGAAACAGATAGTAATCAGAGCATGTAGTTTGATTTTGGGCATATGAATGTTTGTGATATGCAGAAGAGCCATTTCCCAGGAGAGTGTAGATTTATGGTATCCCATTTTCTCTAGGCGGACTTTAAGCGAACACCAGATGTTGTGAGCGTATTTACAAAACCACATAATATGTATAATATCAGCATGTGGGTAGGAACAACAGGCACATGCGGGAGATTGATTAGGATCAAATTTGTTTAAGTGGACTGGGGTAAGGTATAAGTTGTTTATAATCATGAATTGTGTATAAAGAAGCTTTTTATATGGCGAGAACATAAGAGTATGTTTAATGGCCTGGTACTTCTGATTCCTCATGAGGGTAACATCTTGGGAATCCCAGTATTCTGCAAAAACTATTTTCCCTTGATTGACGAAGTCGGAAAAAGTTTTATAGGCTAATGAGGTCATGTTTTTTTTGTAAGATAAGACTTGAAGTAAAGAGTATACCTGTTTCTGTTCCTCAGCTGTACTTGGGAATTTACTAATTATAGATTGGGTTATTTCTCTAATTTGTCTCAAAATAGAGAAATATTTTTTAGGGAGACCCAGAGTCGTTAGTAGATCAGTTAAGGATAAAGGGTTATGTTTCTGTATATCCCATAAGGTAAGGTTTTTAATTAGAGGGAGATTATCCAGATTGATCAATTTATTGCTCAAAGTTATATTAGGGTTAAGGTGGAACGGCTGAAATAGGAGAAGGGCATTCTCTAGTTTGATGTCTCGAAATAAATCTTGAAAGGTTTTTATTAGTCCCTTAAGAGTGGGGTGTAGGTTTAATTTTTTAAAATAGAATTTATCCACAAAAGGTAATGATTTAGGGTTAAGAGCATTGGCATAAGAATAGTTATACCATAACTTAACCCATAGTGGTGACCAACTAGAGGAATTTGGTTGATAGTAAGCAATTGTGTAAATTCTGTTTGCTTGAATGATTTTATAATATAGAAGAAGGTTGGGCATAGCCAATCCCCCCATTTTTTTCGGTAAAGTAAGCCTTTGGTAGGAGACTCTAATGGATTTAGGGTGCCATATAAATTTGGCAAAAGCTTTATGAATTTTGTTAAAAATCGAGATGGGGAGGAGGAAAGCGAGGAGTTTAATAGGTAAAGAAGTTTGGGAAAGACGTTCATTTTAATGATAGAGGTTTTAGCAAGCATAGGGAGATTCAGTTTTTGCCATCTTAAGATATCTCGGGAAATAGAAGACCATACTTGAAATAGATTGGATTGAAGAATAGACGTAGAGGTGTGATCATAGTGAATCCCTAAATACTTAATGGAGTACTCTACATGGCAGGCCGTATCAGGGAATAGATAGTTTCTATGTGCGTGGGGATTGATCAGGAAAATAAAGGATTTATTTTTATTTATTTGGTACCCTGCTATATCAGCAAAGGAGTTCAAAGATCTTTCTAGTTTTCCCATGTCAGACATTGGGTGTTCAAAGTAAAGATTCAAATCATCTGCAAAAGCAGTCAGGCTGATCTTGGTTTTATAAAATATAGGGATAGAATGGTGTGTTTGTTGAGATAGAAGTAGAAAGAGAGGTTCAAGATAAAGGTTAAATAAAAGAGGAGAGAGAGGACACCCTTGTCGGGTGCCATTTGCAATTTTTATTGGTTGAGAGTATTGGCCATTAATATATAGTCTTGTGTATGCGCTGTGATATAGTGTTTTAATAATATTGATAAAATCAGAGGGGATATTAAAAAATGATAAAACCAAGAATAGAAAGTGCCAATTAACCCTATCAAAGGCTTTGCTGGCATCTATTACCCAAGCATAGATAGGGTTTCTTTCCCTTCTAGTAATGTTTAGCATAGACTCTAAAGTTAGAGAGTTATCCCAGGTATGTCTATTGGGCATGAATCCTGACTGTTCTGGGAAGATTAGAGTTTGTATCATCTTTTTAAGTCTATTAGCCAGGATAGTAGTAATGATTTTAATATCCACATTCATGATAGAGATTGGTCTGTAGTTGTTTAGATTTGAGTTGTCTAGGGAGTTTTTAGGAATTAAAATAGTTTTCGAGTGATTAATATATTTGTCAGAGATTCCACTTAGTATAATATGCTCATAAAGTTGAAGCAAAATGGGAGCCGGATTAGTTTTGAAAGTTTTGTAAAACTCGGAGGTAACCCCATCAGGGCCGGGAGCTTTGCCTAGTTTAAGATTGTCAATGGCCTCGTGGATCTCCGAAATCTTAATTGGGGTTGAGAGGTCGGTTTCCTGATACCTAGATAGTTTAGGGAAAGAAAGGTTGGATAGAAATTCCCTCATTTCACTTTGGGAAGGAGCTGAGGTATTAGAAGAATACAAATCTCTATAGATTTGATGGAATAATTGAATGATTTGTGTATTTGAGTTATAAAGAGTATTACAATGTCTTATAAGTGTAATTCTTGGGGTTTTGGGCGAACAGTTTATCAGCCTAGCAAGAGCTTTGGACGGTGTTTGTAAGGATTCAGAGTATTTGGCAATATATCTGAGCTCCAGAAGTGAAAAATTGGAATGTTGGATTTCCAGCAGGTCTTTTTGTTTGATAAACAATTGTTTTTCTAGTTCAGGGGAGAATCTCTCTAGAAGCTTATCATCCAGGGTTTTTACTTCTGATCTTAATTTGTCCTCCCGAGCTTTGTGGAATTTTTTAAAATAGGTAGCTTTCTTAATAAAAATCCCTCTCAATACTGTTTTACAAGCAGCCCATCGAACATCGAAGGGGATGTCCCCATCTCGAGAGGGGGGAGAAGAATTCTTTAAGAGTATGGGGAATTTCCTCCTTTATTGATTGTTCTTTAAGTAAATTACTATTTAGTGTCCAATTATAGTTTTTATAAACCGGGGGTGGGTTATCATTAAAGTCTAACTCCAGGATTATTCTTGAGTGGTCCGATAAAAATCTAGGTTCCGTTTGAAGTTTGATTCGTTCATTTGTTAAGCAGTTGGATATTAGGAAGAAGTCTATACGTGACCAGGAATGGTGACATTTTGAGTAGTAAGTAAAACTATTATTATTCCCTGTGCCACATTCAAATGAGACGGGGTCGGTCAGATCAAAATCAAGTATCAATTCTTTTAAAACTAGGGAATCCTGTAGATTCAGGTTTGATGGTTTACTCGATCTATCTATGTTAGGGTCAATGACCATATTCCAATCACCCCCCAAAATAAACATATGGTTTGGAAATTTAAGAAGGAGGTTGTAGATCTCCATAATAAAGTCTTGTTGACCCGAACAGGGGCTGTACACATTCAGAAATAGGGTAGGTTTGTTTAATTCCTGGGACAGACATACAAAATAGCACCATCTACCCTCTTGATCCATCCCACGGTCAATAATCTTAGGTTTAAAAGACTTGTTGATAATGATAGCAACTCCTCTAGAGTTATTAGAGTTACCTGACGCTATAATTTCTTTTACCCATTTTCTATTATTCTCCTTCCCCCATTCAGCATCTTTCATATGGGTTTCTTGTATAAGACAAAGGTCAGCCTGGGATTTATAAAGCAAATGTAAAACCAGATTCCTTTTACTCTTCATTTGGAGGCCCCTAACATTCCAGGACGTAATATTCCAGCAATTAACCATTATTTAATAGAGATTGAGTGAAGAAATATAGGTAATTGAAGTGTAGTATATTAGT